>NW_024584435.1:2270-16676 GCF_018398535.1 Haplochromis burtoni
AAACCACACCCCAAGCCAAATCAATCTCTGGTTGCTGGTACTGCTGCTTACGCCAGCTTTCTGTAACTTTTGCACCCCAGAAATTCTACAACAGAATGACTGAAAAGAAAATAATCAAGATGCTACAATGGTCAGACTGAAATACTGTATCGTGTCCTTAAGAGAACTGTGCATACAAAAATTCCTGCCAACCTCCATGAACTGAAGCATTGGTGTAAAGTAGGGTGTACCAAAATTCCTTCAGAATGATGTGAGAGATGATAAATTAATACAGAAAATAGTTACCTAACGTTATTGCTGCTGAAAGTGGCTCTCCAAGCTAATGAATGAAGCCCCATTTAGTTTTGACACACTGCATCTGCACTTTGGTTCAATTAAAAAATGGGACAGTGTAATATGCCATGTGTTATTCATCCAGGTTGTTTTTTTTTTATTATTAATAATGCAACAATACCTGCCACCCTGACGTGCTGGCCAGTAACAGGAGCACATTTAGGGAGAGTCTAAGATTACCCAAATGCACTACTGAACGATAATTCCTGCCTGTGGATATCTCTGTACAAAGAATTGAGTGTGCATTTTCTTTTTTACCATGACTATATCTGAACTACATTATGAGACCAGAGGGTGTATCAGTACCTCAGTGTTTCCAGCCTACATTTTGAACTCCCAAGTCCAGCAGAGAGCAGTTGCACACCTGAATCCTGTAAGTCATTGCAACTGAGGTCAAGCTGCCTCAACTGGGAGTTGGAGCTGAGAACTGAAGCAAACACCTGACAGCACTTATTTTTCAGGTAACAGCCAGGCATGCTGCAGAGAGAACAAAATCATCTGAACATCATATATGCAAGAGAGTAAAATGTGCAGATGGTCCCATCACTAATTGCATTTACCTGAACTGCTCCAGTCTGCAGACTGGACCGATCAAAGCAGAAGGAATCATAGTCAACGGAGTTAATTCATCAATGAAATCTTCATAGTTTTCATTTCTTTTCAACTCTCTTGTATAATATCCACTGTAATCCTTTGGATAACTGTACATGCAGTTAGTGAAGCTCAGGACCTTCAGAGGTGATTGTTTTGATTGAAGGATTGAGGTCAGAATGTGACAATTCCTAAAGTCTAGAGAAAACCCAGATAACCTGTGCGAAACACACACCAGTTAGAAATAATGTAGAGACGACTGTTTAGATGTACTGAGGTCATTTACCGTAGTTTAGTCCTCGTATGATACATGACTGTAGTTACATAAAGATTTCAGATTTTGAAAGAATTTTAACCTGAAGAAACAGTTTAAACTGACCTCAGTGTCTCCAGTTTACAGTCAGGACCTTCCAGTCCAGCAAAGAGATCAGAAGGAAAACCATCACTGACGTTAGAAAAATACACCAGGCTGAGCTCTGTTAAACAAGAGTCCGCTGACTGAAGAACGGACAGGAGCACGTCGAAGCAGCCTTTGCTTAACTGATCGTTCATGAGTCTGCAGAATCAGAAGAAAAGCACAAATATTTATTCACCTACAGTTATTGGTTTATTTGCAAATAAATAAATAAATATAAAAATCCCAGATAATCATAGAAAGTACTACAATGTGGTTTATGTGTTTCACACCTGATGTATTTCTACTTTAAATCTAACAGAGCTTCCATCAGGATCATTTATGTTTCACTCTTTGTGGTGTCACAAGTTTGCTTGAAAATTCCACAAATATTTGAAATAATTTTTCCGATGTTTTTGTTTCCTTTTTTTTTTTGACACAGTCCTTGACTGTTTAATATTTACATAAAATGTTGATGGACTACAAATCAAACCGAGTTGGATGGTTCAAATCTTTGTACATGACATTAACTGTGAGATTTAATCAATAAAACGTTGAGCCAAACAGTAGAAGCAACACTGAGCAACAATGTGTTTCTGGAAGTTTGGAAATTTGTCAGAGAGAGTTGTTGCAAAACCAGCGAGATTGCATTTGACACAAAGCTAATGTGATCTCTTAGTTTTGGCTGTTTGATGGAAATAAATTCAAACATCCATCGTCTCTCTTCCAGGGTCGCTGGGCGCTGGAGCCTATCCCAGCTGTCTTAGGGCGAGAGGCGGGGTGGACCCTGGACAGGTCGCCAGTCTGCCACAGGGCTACCACACAGAGACAGACAACCATTCACACCAATTTAGATTTTTCCCATTAGTCCCACTAACTGCATGTCTTCAGACTGTGGGAGGAAGCCGGGGTACCCACAGAGAACCCACGCAAAGACGCGGAGAACATGCAAACTCCACACAGAAAGACCCCTGATGGTGGAACTGAACTCAGGACAGTTTAAACACATTGAATATTTTATTTTAAATATCATGTGAACTACTTACACAGCCTTCTTGCAGTTCTTCATTTGCTGGACAAGTTTCTCAGTCCCATTAAACGGTGTGACAGAATTTGTCAGATCAAGTTCCTCGAGCACTTCCCCTGATATCTGCATCATGGTCGACAGCACTGCACAGTCGATGGTCGAGAGTCTCGCTCCTGAATCCAGATACATTCTGATGTCATCCTGAAATCTCTCTTCCTTCAGCTCAAACTTGCAGAGGAAAAGGTTCATGTACCTCTCTCGTGGGATGTCTTTGACATGGAAATTCTTCAGGTATCCCTTCATCTCTTCGGTGGTGTCCGAGCTGCTCTTTACCTGTGGCAGTAAACCCTGCAGCACTGTTTGATTGGACTCCAGAGAAAATCCAAGGAAGAAACACAGAAACAGATCTAACTGACCTTTCTCACTTTGCAAGGCTTTATCCACAACCTTTTTCTGCAAATCCAGAAAGCTCAGATCTGTCGGGTCGACACCCAGGAAAGACTTCAAAGTACTGAAGTTGTCCGTCAGGATGCAGTGGTGCATGTAGAGAGCTGCAAGAAACTCCTGAAAGCTTAAATGCACAAAGCTGAACATCTTCTTCTTGTACAGGCCTCGTTCTTCCTTAAGAATCTCTGAGCAAAATCCACAAAGCACTGATGCTTCATCAACATCGATGCTACTTTCTGTGAGGTCCTCTTCATAGAATATGATGTTTCCTTTCTGCAGCTGTTCAAATGCCAACTTGGACAAGTTTAAAAGCATGGCAGAGTTCTGGGCTTGAGACTTCTTCTGTTTGGACCTCTTCTTGGAGCTTTTCCCTGCATATTTCTGTCTCGTTCTTTGTGTTTGAATTAGTAAGTAATAAATGTACAGCTCTGTCATCGTTGTGATGCCGCGGCTCCTCTCATCACTCCATCCTTTCCTAAACACCTCAGCGATGATCCAGCAAAACACTGGGATATGGCCCATGAAATAGAAGCTGATCATTCCTCTAAGACGAGACAGGATTTCTTCTGCCTGATTAGCAGTGCTGAATCTCTTCCTGAAGTATGACTCTTTTTGTTGCTCAGTGAAACCTTGGACTTCTGTCATCTGGTCAATGTATTTAGAAGGTATCTGACTGGCAGCTGCAGGTCTGGATGTTACCCAGAGCAGAGCGCGAGGCAGCAGGTTGCCTTGGATGAGGTTGGTCAGCAGCACATCGACTGTTGATCTTCGATCTATTTCACTTATTCTCACAGCTCCATCAAAGTCCAGTGGAAATCTGCTTTCATCCAAACCATCAAAGATGAACAGCACTTGCTTGTGAACAAGCTGCTGTGTAGCTTCTAGGGGTTTTATTTCAGGGTAGAAGTGAAGGAGAAGCTGCTGCAGACTGTAGTCGGCATCTCTGAGCATGTTCAGCTCTCTAAAGGGGAGCACAAAGATGAAATCAATGTGCTGGTTAGATTTTCCTTCTGCCCAGCTTAGAGCAAAGTTTTGGACAGCAAATGTCTTTCCAATGCCAGCGATGCCTTTCGTCATCACTCTTTGGATTGTCTTGTCTCTTGTTGGTTGTTGTTGAATTCTTCCTGGTTTAAAGATATTTAAGAAATCGATCTGTTTATTGTTCACCTGTGAAAACGATGACTGCAGATGTGGGACATTAAAGTGATCAAGAATCTCATGTGGTCTGGAACCAGAATCCTGAACCTGCTGAGTGACGTAGAGTTTTGTGTAGACGCTGTCAAGTCGAGACCGACTATCCGATGTGCCCTCATTTATCCAGGTAAACTTTTCCTGGAGATGCTCTTTAAGCTTTTGTTTAACACTCTCCACGACTTCATCCTGCTCCATGTTTGCAGCTCTGTCTCCTCCACACTTCTTTCTGCTCCTGCCTCCTCTTGTCGATCCTCCTGAAGGGAATATAAAACCTGAAAGCAAGAAAAAAAAAAGTCCTTTTTCCTGTAGTATTAATAATAAGTAATAATAATAATAATACATTTTATTTATAGGCGCCTTTCAGACCCTCAAGGTCACCTTACAGTAACACGTAAACAATACCATAAAAAAACATAAGAAAAATGTATATATAGCAAACATGGTAGATAACAATTTAGACATAAACAGTCATAAAAGTATAAAAGCAAATATAAAAACTGAGCAAGGTAAAAATGGCCTAAGACAGATCAGGTGTATGCAATTCTAAATAGATGAGTTTTGAGTAGTGATTTAAAAGTGGTGAGACAGTGTGTGGTCCGTAGAGCAAGTGGAAGTGCATTCCAAAGTCTGAGCCTGGAGCTGTTTAAGAACAGGTGTTATATGTTCAGTGGATCTAGTTCTGGAAATAATACGAGCAGCTGTATTTTGAACCAACTGCAGTTTATGGAGGGATTTATGAGGTAAACCATAGAGAAGAGAATTACAGTAATCCAGACGAGATGTGACAAGAGCATTGACAAGTATGGCGGTACTGTGTGGTGTGAGTGAGGGGTAAGGAGTAGTAGGGATGGGTACCGGTGTCCGGTGCCATGATGGCACCGGTTCTGACATAAACGGTAGTAACCAGACCGAAAAGCAGCGCACATTTCGGTGCTTTATTTCGGTGCTTTTTTTTCCTGAGCTGTGATACACTTTAGATTCTAGCCAATCATTTTACGTTTCCGAGGATAGTAGGCGGGGCCAGGTACGTACGTTCTTTTAGAGCAGAGCTACAGATTAAAAATGCCCAAGGCAAAGCGGTCAAAAGTCTGGCTGTACTTCACAGCAAAAGATGCAAACTCAGCAGCAACAAGTGCTTTAAGCTGATACTGTGATACTGTCAAAGGAGGTAACACCTCGAATCTGATGAAACACCTGGCGACGCATAGCGTTTTTTTTAAAGCCGAGAAATGCGCCGTATTTGATAGCTTGCTGCGAGACCTCACACCGAGCACATCTACTGCGGGTGTGGTGCCTGTTATCGGACCCGGAGTTAGCAACATCCCCCAAAAACCCGAAGAGGAGAGTCCTGGCCCCTAGCCCTGCCAGTGTAGCAGAAATGATGACGGATGATGATGGCAGCAGCAGCCGTTCTTCTCTGCGTGAGTAGCTTAATGTTGTTCGTGTGTAATTTACGTTGAGTAGGCTAACCACGTTATTACATTAATGCATGTAAGGTGAACTAGCAAACACCGTCGTAGTTACATGCGGCTGTCTTCTTGTTTGATGGCAGATACTCCCTTCACCCTGGCCAAAAAGGCTAAAATGACCAAAGAAAAAGTGGAAAACAGTTAAACATGAGAGGTTTTTGGACAAAGTCTGTGTTTTTTCCATTGTTTAAGCACTGCTTCCAGCCAAGAGTGATACCATATATGCCCCATAGCTGCAGAAAAGGCTAACATTGTTATCTTTTTCAGATTAAAGGAAGATATTTTCGTTGCTAAGTGGGAGAAGTGGACATTATATGGCACCAAGGAAAATTAATGAACGAACAAAACATTTAAGGTCTATAACTCTGTATATCTATTGATGCATGCCCGTATAAAAGTACGTATATAAGCTGGAGTATGTATGCTGCGGAGTAAAGGCAGGCATGCATACGGTAGTTGATTAGAATTGGCACCCACACCTTTTGTTCGCTTTAGTTCTGTTTGTTTTGACTGTGTGCTTGCATGGTTATTTCTCCTGTAATGCAATACATGTCTATGTTTAAACTGTGACAAAACTATCAATAAAAATTACAGTGTCAAAAAAAAAAAAAAAAAACAGCTGAACATGAGAGGTTTTTGGACCAATTTTGTGTTCTCCATTCTTTAAGCACCGGTTTGAGCACCGTTTGAGCACCGGCACCGTTTCAAAAGTACCGGTTTGGCACCGGTATCGGATAAAACCTAAACGATACCCATCCCTAACGGTTAATATTACGGAGATGAAAGTAGGAAGACCGAGTGATATTATTTATATGTGCTGTGAAGGACAGAGTGCTATCGAGGATGACACCAAGACTCTTAACCTGAGGGGAGGGTGTGACATCAGAGTTATCAATGGATAACGAAAGACTGGTTGGAACTGTAGTCAGTTTTGATCTGGTGCCTATTAAAATTCTGTTTTATTGCCATTAAGTTTAAGAAAGTTGTGAGTAAACCAGACCTTGATTTCACTTAAACAGTCAGAAATGGATGTGGGTGGGAGAGTAGCTGTGGGTTTGGAGGATAGGTAGAGCTGGGTGTCATCTGCGTAGCAGTGAAACTGGATGTTATGCTTCCTAAAAATATTACCTAGGGGTAGGAGATAGATGATAAAAAGTAAAGGACCCAGGACAGAGCCTTGGGGTACACCGGAATTAACTGGAGTAGATACTGATCTGTGAGGGAGTAATTGAACAAACTGTGAGCGGCCAGAGAGATAAGAAGTAAACCAGGCGAGTACTGTACCATTGATGCCAATAGATGCTAATCTGTGAAGGAGGATGCAGTGGGAGATAGTATCGAAAGCTGCTGTAAGGTCAAGGAGAATGAGGATGGATATAAGTCCAGAATCAGCTGCAAGCAAAAGATCATTGGTGATTTTTACTAGGGCTGTTTCTGTACTGTGACATGAACGGAAGCCGGACTGAAACTGTTCGTACAAGTTATTTCCAATGAGATGATGATGAACCTGTGCAGCCACTATCTTTTCAAGAATTTTTGCTAGGAAAGGGAGATTTGAAATTGGCCTGAAATTATTTAGATTGGAGGGATCTGAACCATTCTTTTTCAGTATTGGAGTTATTATTGCAGTTTTAAGAGAAGAAGGAACAGAACCAGATATAAGAGAGGAGTGTACGATATTAGCAATCAGTGGGGCAAGAGACGGGAATGAGAGTTTAACAAGATTTGTCGGCAGTGGATCAAGTTTACATGATGATGACTTTAAGTTAGTAATTATGGAAGATAGCTGAGTTATTGTGGGAAGTTCAAAATTGGATAGAGAGGATGACAGCTGAGAAGGACAAAAAATGCAGATAGAACAATTGACCATTTCACAGGACGAGGGCAATTGTTGATGAAGATTCTCAATCTTGGTGTAAAAAAAGTCTATAATGTAGTGATATTCAGAAGGGTTTGCTTTTTTAAATATTTTTGTTTAAATTGATTTTCCATTTTTTTACATCCACATTCAACACTTCACACTTTCAGACATAATTTAAATTATTATTAATGCATAAAAATGACCACAAGCTCAAGTGTTTGTACCCTTTGACAAGACAATTAAAATTTACCTAAAGTTTCTAATAAAGTTTCTCTGAACTTAAAGAAATTTCTCCAAAATGTGTTTTTGATTTAAAAACCAATATTGCAGTCCATATAAAATCTCACAGACGACTGCACAGACAAGCACGAAGAAACCAACCACACCCACACATTAACTGTACATCGCTAGTTTTGTCTTATACACCAGAAAGATATCACTCCGTTCTCAAATTACCTGTTCCACCCCAGCAAAAAACTGCTCCAACTTCTGCAATCAGAAGGTTCCGAACCATCCGGGCAAGAACAGAGAGGCTCAAGAGGAGCTTCTATCCTCATGTTGTGTCCGTGTGTTAATCCGTTAATCCATGTGCACAATATCACGGCACAAGCAGGATTCACTGCACTGTTAATGTTAGCTATGTTATATTGCTGCCTCTGCTCGGTGGTGTCGAGCCAAACGGACTTTAACGTGTGTTTGAACGAGCTGACGGTTCACTCGTTAAGCTGAAAGAAAGATGCTTTAATCACAGCAGTCACACATGTGTCCACTGCACCATCTGGGAACTCTTCTTGTTTAGCACTCGTAATAACACAAACACTAAATCCTCCTGTTTGTAGCAGTGTATACAGCTGAGACTGTCACCTGTCTGTCTGTCCTGCACTCTCTCTCTGTTTCTTTCTCTCTGATTGTGGAATAAAAGTATGAACATGTGTTTATAAGTTACACTTGTGTTTGAATCCTGCAGCTTATCACACATTTGATTTCCATGTGTGACGACTGCAAGTGTCCAGAGTGAGGACAGACTGAGGGACCCACTGCTGCACATCATCTGTGAGGCTTTGCACCCCTGATGATCCACCGAACTCAACAGTGTGTGAGGAAGAGGAGGAGGAAGAGCCAGCAGCAGCTGCACAGGTGCAAAACGTTTCGTCAACATTGTAAGTTTTCTCCCCAACAAATGCAACAAACACACAGTGCAGCACTTCAGAGTCTGCTGGTGATCGATGTAGCGATTCTGTACTGTCCAGGAGAGCACAGCATGACCACGTTATAGCGAGGGACCACTGTAATTGTGAAGATAAGTCACAACATACCCTTCGTAAATACTAACATATAGAGACCCTGACCTGCAATCATTCATGTTTTTTTATATCCTGGCTTTTTTTCACGGTTTGTTGACATGCTGTGTAGGTGTGTACTGATATCGACATAACGGGGAAACATCTGGCTTTGACTATTGTTCACCTGTAGTTTGAATGCTGAACATTTGCCTGTTTAAATCATAAGAACTGTCACTATACAGAGATGTGCTTCTGAATGTGGACGATGTGTCTTCTGCTGCAGTAATGCAGTTCTGCTTGTGTTGAGTGATGTAAACAAACAATCGATCTACGCTCTTCAAACGTCAAAATTGATCATTGATTTTTTTATGACACAGCAGTGGTGAGTGTTCCCACCCTTGCTCTTTGTAACTTAACGTAATCTTTCCGTTTTCTGTTTTGGACATGATTTTGGAGTCCACCTTCGCAGTAGCAATTGACTGCAAAATAAAGCTACCGGAAATGTACAACCCTACAGGAAGTTAGCATTTTCTCGTGCACAGGGTCTGCAGAGAGGTGTATTGACTGCAGCCTTAACGGTCCTCAAGGGCCGCGTACTCAAAGACCGCTGAGGCCGGAAGTGCGAGGCTTGTAGGCTTGTGAAATGGGACGGTCTAGCCTCCGTCGCGCTGCCCAGGTTGCCTAGCAACCATGATACTAACAGCTGGAAACATTTCATACAGCTTTGTTTGACAGAAATGAAGGAGAACATATTTTGTACATTTGTTTCTACATGAGCTTTGTGTGATTAGTTGAGTATCTGAGGCTGAGACCACAGGACTGTAAACATGATTGTTGGGCTTCATTTCTGTGCTGAACAGTCATTTAAGATTAGCTAGTAAATAACAATTAACTCATGTTGTTCATGAGACTAAAGTCATCTCACTTTGGTAATGTAAATATAATATGGCCAATATTATAGTTATTATATTAATCATTATTAGTTATTACAGCAGTGAGTTTGAACTCCGTGTCAAATACTGAGCTTCAGTAAAGATTCAAGTTGCATTTATTTATATTTCCTATCACCTTAAATCTTCACTCAAAGACAAGTATCTGTGACAGTGTATATATAGATGTATTATATATAAGAGACAAATATTGTTCTTTTAATATGTTGGCATTACTAAATTTGGCTCAATGCTTACATATATGTGTAAAAAGCAAATGTACGAGCTGTGATAACTGTGTCTGATAGAATGAAGAGTAGACTGATATATGAAATATTCCTTTATTGGGTGAGAAAATCAGACCATGTCATAACTGCTTTAAGTCATACAGAATAGATATCAGAGCCTTAAACAGGCTGACTTCTGCTAAATGGGTCAAACTGGGCAGAAAGACAAACACATAACATCCTTATAGAATATGATGTAACACTATAGATCAACTTAGCTCAGAATATATAAAGCATATAAACAATTACAGCAATATGATGCAACAAACACAGCAGCTACTGATCCAAAATACTCAAAGCTTCATAGAACTGAAACCAACATTTATTTTTACATACTTTAGGTTTCTGAACATTAAACTTGTTGCTGCCTTTCATAGTGTGTAACTTGAAGGCCCTGAGTACTCTGAGTACTTTCTCCCACACTGGAAACACTGGGATGATCACATTATTTGAACATTACCTAATAAGACTGATTCAGCACAGACAGTTATGTTAAACTTTCCTAGCAGTCCTTCACAAACAGGGAACAGTCTGTCTATTCTCTCCATCTGTCAGCTGCTGCTGGCTCTTCCTCCTCCTCTTCCTCACACACTGTTGAGTTTGGTGGATCATCAGGGGTGCAAAGCCTCACAGATGATGTGCAGCAGTGGGTCCCTCAGTCTGTCCTCACTCTGGACACTTGCAGTTGTCACACATGGAAATCAAATGTGTGATAAGCTGCAGGATTCAAACACAAGTGTAACTTATAAACACATGTTCATACTTTTATTCCACAATCAGAGAGAAAGAAACAGAGAGAGAGTGCAGGACAGACAGACAGGTGACAGTCTCAGCTGTATACACTGCTACAAACAGGAGGATTTAGTGTTTGTGTTATTACGAGTGCTAAACAAGAAGAGTTCCCAGATGGTGCAGTGGACACATGTGTGACTGCTGTGATTAAAGCATCTTTCTTTCAGCTTAACGAGTGAACCGTCAGCTCGTTCAAACACACGTTAAAGTCCGTTTGGCTCGACACCACCGAACAGAGGCAGCAATATAACATAGCTAACATTAACAGTGCAGTGAATCCTGCTTGTGCCGTGATATTCAGGACTGCAAACTGAGCAGCATCACTGACTTTCAGCTTGTTGTGTTTGTGGATATATGACTGACTTTAATTATCCACAAAATCATCTCTGTAAGATTAAGGTCGACTATCTAACGGCGTATAAAGTAAAGGCTTTAAAACAAAGTAAACGCTGAAAGTACAAACATGGCTAATGTCACATAACTTTTCCCACGTGTGGCCAACAGTAATGTTTTAATGTTCTTCATTATTAAACATTTGCACATAAATAAGTGACATCATATTCAGTACTTACTTTTGAAAGTTTACTCTTTGGCCGCCCCGCTTCCACCGTTTTTTTCGGCAAAATTATCCACACCCACCGCGCTATGAAGTCTGGGATATTATCCATGAAGGCTACACCGACCCATCTTTCTGTCATGCAAATGGACTCAACCATGCAAGTGAACTTGTTAGGGCTGAAAATTATTACATTGTTTATAAAATTATTAAATAAGCTGTTTTATTATTTTATTCATGCACAATGCAAATGTGCTGATAAATGTGCTGGCGCTCCGTGTTTGAGGGTTAAAAGCTTCGTCCAGTGCTACTGTCTGGATTTGAAATATTGAAGCTGACGCAGAGTGCAGAGGGTTTTGCAGAGGCTTACACATGGTCTGATAATGGTCTCTGGGTCAGGGAGTCTGAACAGCGTCCTGAACTAGACCTTACAATCAGCAGTAGGATGATGTTAGATAATAAAGACTATGCAGGGTGTGCTCTTTGTTTGTTTGTTTTCAGGAATGAGAGCAGATAAGAGATCGGACGTGAACAGATGGGAGGATTTGCAGCAGACTGCCACGTTTGGCTCTGGGAGAAGATCGCCATAATAATCTCATGTTACTGTAACATTATATAAACTGTTGTAGGCTGTTGTGTCACACTGGGCGCTGTAAACTTGTCATTTCAACTGCTGAAGCAAATTGAATCTTTTTAAATGACAGATATTTCTCCTGAATTCCTTCTGAAAATTTGGAACAGGACAGACTCGTGGATGCACCACAGGCTCTGTAAACAGATCTGTTATAGAGCCTGTGGTGCACACTCGGGTAAATCTGGTCCAGAGTCACTTTGCTATCTGGGGAGAACCGAGAGAACCTAACAGCTGGAAAGCATGTCTGTTAGCTGTGCCACTGCAGCTGCTCCCAGATAAAGATGATGACACTACAAACATTTGTATAAGTTCAGTTTTATCCTTGTTATTGTGGCATATTAAGTGTAGGTCCACTATGCAAACTTAGACAGCAAAACACGCTAAAGGCAAAGAATCTAAGACAAGGCAAAGCCACCGTCGTGAAGAACATGACAGCATATGCAACGCAATTTATGTCCCATGACAGCGCTAGCTGATATCTCTACTGTAACTACTGGACGCACACAGCCCAGTGTGTGGGAAATTACAAGCTCTAACAACCACAATCAGTCCATCATTGATTTAAAAACTATTTTAAACAAAGTGCCTCAGCAGTAGACAATGACAAGAAACTAAATATGACCACCACTCAAGCCGTATTAAAAACTGCCTGCTCCCACAATAGGGCCTTGCTGATCCAACCTATTTACTGTACTGGTAGAACTATAGGTCAGCCTGACATTCAATACACGCGTGCAGGCGTAGTGTGTACCAACACCTATTAATGTTCTCGCGTCGTATAATTTTGCATAGGAATATTAGAGAGCCCTTGATGCGATCATCATGTCTGTGTCACGTAAGGTGGAAAATGAGCACATCAAGTATGTCATTATTACTCTGCAGAAAATTGCGTGGTGCGAGATGATAGATCAAAGAACCCCGTGAGAGTGAGAAGGGAAAGAGATGGAGAATGCCCCGGCGTCGGAGACCGGAATCTAAACGAAAAGAGTTTGTGTCCACATCACGAGACCGGAGAAAATGAACAATCTTTTACTTCTGCAAAATTCTTCATGAGAGATCAAACCGTGACCGGCTGAGGCATTTTCACCACAAACACACTAATTGTGGAGGACTGTGTGTAATACAATACAAGTGTTATTTGTCACATACACAGTACCGGATGTAACGAAATGCTTGGACAGGCTGCGGACGTAGCTGCGCCACGTAAGAGCTTGTTTTTTTTTTTTAGCATGCGGGGGGGTCTAGCCAGGACCCTTACTGGATACCGGATGATGAGAATCGAACTTGTGACACCCGATCCAAAGGTCGCTCCACTACACTACCCGGTGAGATCAGATTCACCATTAGTCACTGTGACCTGTGCACAAATGAAGCTGTTGAAGCCTGCACAGGGCAAAGTTAGACAGCAGGCGCACTTATGAATGCCCCACCTCACCCCTCCCCACTTCCCTCCCATGCGCCATTCTGCGCCCCCTTCTTCCCCGCCAGCAGCACGTTACCATGCGGAAATATACAAGCTCAACCTTTGCTTCACTGTGATTTTTCTCTTCAAACTCAGATTCGTCATTATGAACTCCACGCTGCTCCACGTTTGGGTTGAGCTGATGCAATACAGTCCACGTCCTTGTTTTTGTAGCTCTGTATGAGCCGTGGAAAATAAAGTTGGGGGGGAAAGTTGTGGAAACAGGAAGTGATGTTATAGTTACGTTCAAACTTGGCGATGGAAGAATCTTACTCTGCTCTGTGGTGTGGCCAGGTGCTGGTGCTGCTGTGACTGTTGTTGAATCAAGAGTGAAAAACATATTATATATGTTTTTTTTAAGATAACTTATTTTAGCGACACGTGTATGCTAGAAAAAGATCCCAGCCAGCAGATGTAACTATAAAAGAACTGCTGTCAGCCTAACATAACACAACCAACCCTCCGCCTCCGCCTCACCCGCCCCCCCCCCCCCCACCACCACCCTAACCACTCCCTCACAGCTAAGGTTAACCCTTTGCCGCAACCCCCCCCGCCAGCCGACCGCCACCCAGCTCCCTCCTCGCCTGCAGGAGCTGCGTGGGTTGTAGCGTCAGGGTCAAACGACACTGTAGACATGGCTGTCTGCACAGAAGAATAATAAGACACGAGAGAAAGATCCAAAAAGCACTTCCTGTCTGAGCCAGCTGCTCACTGTGGACCACTGAGCTAACCATTCAATCTAATGCATTATTTCTATGTGCGCAGCGATGTTCCCGTTGAAGGGAAGGAAGGCTGGATTCAGAAAAAATGATCTCCTCTGTATCCGGTTGTTCCCGTTAATGTTTAACCAGGTTGCCTCTGACAGGTGACAGTTCACCGACCCATAAAGCAGCACAGCGGGCCTCAGATCCATCTGTAGGACGTGTGCAGATCCACAAAAACTGAACCAAACTACAGTGACTGACTCAATAACCTGCAGCGTCTACAACCTTCATCCCTCCAGCTCAGTGTAGACAGTAGGTCTGCCGGCAGCACAGCGCCCTCTTGTGTCTGCTGTCTGTATTACAGTATAATACTGTGTATGTGGAAACTGACAAGTTAAATGCAGGGAATAAATGATTGAGCCAAAAACATCCAGGAGCTACGT
>NW_024584436.1:0-16674 GCF_018398535.1 Haplochromis burtoni
AGGGACTTCACCTCAGACGTTTTCTCTGAAACACATGAAAGTTGATGCAGGACTGTAGCAGGACGCCACACACAGCACACTGGATACACACAAACATTAAACACAGTCTAAACAACGACACAATAAGATCTTACCACAGTAACGCACGTCGATCTGATCACGGGTCACATGGCCCATCTCCTCCTGCGTGGCTACACAGAGGAAGAGGCTGCTGTTTGTCCTGGTCACCGTGGTGAGGAGGGTGATGTCATAGCGCTCTCCTGTGCGTGACACCTGTGGCTCCTCAGCAGGAAGGATGTTCCCATCGCTGTCCCTCCACTCTACTTTAGGCTTTGGAGAAGCTCCTCTGACCTCACACTTCAGCAGCGCCTCGTCCTCGCTGATGTTCAGGATCCCAACAAACGGCTTCGGAGCTGCACCTGTGAACACAGCATGAAGCTGCAGTTACAGCACAAATGTGCTGTCATGCTCTCATGTCCTTCTCTTTCCTGATGGAGATGTCGACACATCGTGTGTGAGAGCAGAGAAATAACAACCTTTACTACATGTTACAGCAGAGTTTGGGAGGACTTTCATTTATCAGCACAAACAGGAAACGTCCTGAGTCCAGCTTCACAGAAGTAAAAATGATGTCATCATTATTGAGCTTTCAGACAGGTTGATTTGTTAGACTGTGACCCAGAGTGTGACCTTACAGACTGATCAGAGAAATCTGAAGGCTTGACTGAGAACATCACTGATTTCTACATCTGCGCTCTGTGTGCTACGACTCTGTGCCCCAGAGGGAACGTACCATTACTCACACATTTGGACACCAGCACAGGTTTGATCCCAGTCCACACAGCAGCCTCTACAAACTGCACATGTAGAGCTCAGTGACATCAGAGTCAGGCTCAGCACCGACTCCTCTGATGTACAGGGTGGGCCATTTCTATGGATACTCCGTAACAACATGGGAATGGTTGGTGATATTAAAGTCCTGTTTGTGGCACATTAGTATATGTGAGGGGGCAAACTCCTCAAGATGGGTGGTGACCATGGTGGCCATTTAGAAGTCGGCCATCTTGGATACAACTTTTTTGTTTTTTTTCAATGACGCAGTCAGTTCTTCTTTTACTCTTATGCTGTTTTGTGGATCGCGAGGTTTAAAACTACCAAAGGCGGAAGAGGAAGTAGTTCCTTCCAATGTAGACAATCCAAATGATAAACTACAAATTTGCCCCAAATTACTAAAATATCTATATTTTAATATGAGAATCGATTCTAGAACATAAATTACTGGTATCAGAGGACTCGATATTTCAGTATTGATTAGCACATCACTACAGTTCCTCTTTTTACCACACCCAACTCTGCTGCCGCCTAACTTCCCCTAAAACTCCTAAGTTTCATACACATACGAGTCATTTTTCTTTCATGTTATTACTCTTGATTCATATACATTCTACTCATGCTGAATAGGCCGGGGACTCTCACACTCACAGTCTCACAATTTATCGACAGCTGAGAGGAAGAGGTTGGATAAACTCATCAGGAAGGCCAGCTCTGTTCTGGGATGCAACCTGGACCCAGTGCAGGTGGTGGGAGACAGAAGGACTCGGGCCAAAATAACATCTCTGATGGACAGAGTCTCCCACCACATGCATGTAGATGTTGCTGCAGAGCTGCTTCAGTGACAGACTGCTGCATCCTCACAGACTTCATTTCAACAAACTGAAAGAAGCAACGGCAGACCGACCGACTGCGGTCTACAGCGGGGAGCCAGTGTTGCCAACTCCTCAGTAAGGAAAATCGCTATTGGCTGTCCTAAAAGTCGCTAGAAGTCGCTAAATGACGTCATCGCCTAATTTGCATAATTGGTCATGCTAATCTAATTGTAACCTATGTTGTTGGAGAGAGAAATAACATCGTGGAAGAGACATAAAGTGAGTAAAAAACGTCCTAAATGCATTTAGAGTTTATTTAGAACTACAAATTAAATTTCTTTTAGCAATTATTGTTTTTTTTAATGTCACAATTCCAACCCTGCTCCTTTACCCGGGCTTGGACCGGCAAAAGTGACCCGAAATAGGCGCTCTGGTGGAGTTACTTTGTGTGTGTGTTTATAAGTAGTTTTAAACCTTGTGATCCACAAAACAGCATAAGAGTAAAAGAAGAACTGACTGCGTCACAGTCAGTGCGGAGCAGCGGCTTCGCTCATGCGCGATTCATTTGCAGTTCAGACGCACAGGCGTGAACATCTCCTGCCCTGATAGCAGCGGGGGGAGGACTATCCTCCGCCCGTGAGCGCTTTGGAACGGGCGAGGTGCCCACGGCAGCACCGCTGCTTGTTGAGAGTAAGAGCGATCCGCGCTTTCATGTCAAAAAGTCGTCATAAATAAGTCTCCAATAACACCAGAAAAAGTCGCCAGATTTGTCGCTAGTCGCTTTTTAGAAAAAAAGTCGCTAAGGGGTCTGAAAACTGGCTAAATATAGCGACAAAGTCGCTAAGTTGGCAACACTACAGGGAGCTGGTCGGTCGGGGAGATCGTTGGTCGTGGAAGGGGCGGGCCGTGGGCCGTCGTCGGTCGGGGAAAGGGCGGGCCGTCGTCGGTCGGGGAAAGAGGCGGTCCGTCGTCGGTCGGGAACATTTCTGTCGGTCGGGAGCTTTTTCGCCGTATATAAAGCCCGGTCAGCTCGCGCTCTGTAACTCTCCTCTCGTCTTCGCTCGCAGCAGCTCCCCGCTCTTGGCCGATCCGTCTGCCGTTGCTTTTTTCAGTTTGCTGAAATGAAGTCTGTGAGGATTTTGTGCATCTGTCTCCTGACTGTATCTGCAGTTATAGGAAATGAAAAGTGTAAGAAAACTAATGACAGTAAATATTTAAAGCTCTGAGCGAAAATATTCTAAATTTCTGCAGGAATGAGGAATTGGATCCTTTTATTGCTCACTTTAAGTACATCTGGGTGGTCTTACAGTACTTGGAGTAAAAGTACTTAAAGAAAACTTCTGTCTGCAGTTTTTGGAGCTCATTTGAAATATTCTGTTGCTTTCTGGTACAGTCAGCAGCAGTTTAGACTGATAAACACGGATCAGTAGAATACAATAGAATAAGGATGGAGTTCAGTGATAGTTGTTGGAGAGAAGCTGCTCCAGCAGCAGGTGAACCTTCTTCAGTATCCTGAGGAAATAAAGTCTCTGCTGGGTCTTTTTTTTTTTTACAATAGCAGCAGCTTCTCTGATCATTGAAGCTCCTCTTTGATGGAAACCCCCCAAAATTTAAAGCAAAGCACTCTCTACCTCCTCTACCTGAACACCCCTCTGTGTCGCCTCAAATCTATTTTTTTATTGATTATATTTAACACTAAAATAGTGCTGTGACTGACAAAGTGGGGTTTCTGTTTCTAACAGTGTGTTAAAGCAGTGCAGAGAAGCTGTAATGACTGTAACGTCTCCAGGAATGTGTTTTAACAGACATCAGTATTATTGATAAGATTATGAGGATTAATGATGGTACACATAAATGTTAATGTGAGGAAAAATGTTATTTCACAGTAAGTTGTTTTATACATTTACATGAAACATAGTATGATAGATGGGCAGAACTTTGTAATTTGAATTGAACTTATTTAAATTCAGTTTCTAATGGCACAAAGTTCTGCCCACAGCACAGCTTCTATTTAGAAGTATTAAAGCAATGAGGACATGCCTTAAACCTGTATTCTATCAGAAGCAACCAGATGGCAAAAGTTTATCCCAAAAGGTTGATTCTGATCACCTGTTCACGTGCTTCATTCTTCAGGTCCAGGAGTCACAGTGGTTGTCTCAGAAGAAAGTGATGTCATCTTACCCTGCTCCCTCAGCACCAATCAGAACCTTGAACAGAAGCTGTTTGATTGGAGGAAAAAAGCACCAAATAAACAGGAGGTCTTCATGTATGATGGAGGCCTTCATTACAATAATGGACGTCGAGGTCAAGACGAGCACTTCAGAGGACGGGTCTCACATTTCCCACAAGAGCTGCAGTTTGGTAACGCCTCCATCATCATCAGAAACACCACGGTGGCTGACAGTGGAGTCTACACCTGTGATTTTCCACATCTGCAGCCAGAACAAAGGTTCTGCATGAAACTTGTTGTTGGTGAGTAGAAAGCATCGTGAAAATAAACCCTTTAATAACTCTGCTGGAAGCTGTCACCTCATCAGTTTGTTACCTGAACCAAGAGATGCTCACAAAGGTGATGCAGAAACATCAGCTCCATCATGAGTTCACGATGCTGTGTGAAAAAACACATGTTTAATTTTTGCCTTTCAGAACTCACCTTGAAAGATCGATCAGGAGAAATCCCAGGTGAGTGATGATGTCACTGATGTGTGCATCTGTAACCTGTTATAAAGTTACGTTGAAACCAAGCACACCATTATTTTTCTTGTGACATTACCAATAAGTGTGATGTGTCACATGGCCCTCTTCCTATTGGAAAAACAAAAGTTGAATCCAAGATGGCCGACTTCTAAATGGCCACCGTGGTCACCACCCATCTTGAGGAGTTTGCCCCCTCACATATACTAATGTGCCACAAACAGGACTTTAATATCACCAACCATTCCCATGTTGTTACGGAGTATCCATAGAAATGGCCCACCCTGTACATCAGAGGAGTCGGTGCTGAGCCTGACTCTGATGTCACTGAGCTCTACATGTGCAGTTTGTAGAGGCTGCTGTGTGGACTGGGATCAAACCTGTGCTGGTGTCCAAATGTGTGAGTAATGGTACGTTCCCTCTGGGGCACAGAGTCGTAGCACACAGAGCGCAGATGTAGAAATCAGTGATGTTCTCAGTCAAGCCTTCAGATTTCTCTGATCAGTCTGTAAGGTCACACTCTGGGTCACAGTCTAACAAATCAACCTGTCTGAAAGCTCAATAATGATGACATCATTTTTACTTCTGTGAAGCTGGACTCAGGACGTTTCCTGTTTGTGCTGATAAATGAAAGTCCTCCCAAACTCTGCTGTAACATGTAGTAAAGGTTGTTATTTCTCTGCTCTCACACACGATGTGTCGACATCTCCATCAGGAAAGAGAAGGACATGAGAGCATGACAGCACATTTGTGCTGTAACTGCAGCTTCATGCTGTGTTCACAGGTGCAGCTCCGAAGCCGTTTGTTGGGATCCTGAACATCAGCGAGGACGAGGCGCTGCTGAAGTGTGAGGTCAGAGGAGCTTCTCCAAAGCCTAAAGTAGAGTGGAGGGACAGCGATGGGAACATCCTTCCTGCTGAGGAGCCACAGGTGTCACGCACAGGAGAGCGCTATGACATCACCCTCCTCACCACGGTGACCAGGACAAACAGCAGCCTCTTCCTCTGTGTAGCCACGCAGGAGGAGATGGGCCATGTGACCCGTGATCAGATCGACGTGCGTTACTGTGGTAAGATCTTATTGTGTCGTTGTTTAGACTGTGTTTAATGTTTGTGTGTATCCAGTGTGCTGTGTGTGGCGTCCTGCTACAGTCCTGCATGAACTTTCATGTGTTTCAGAGAAAACGTCTGAGGTGAAGTCCCACTGTGGAGTCGGTGTGCTCATAGGTTTGTGGTTTTCTGGAGTTCTGACTGTCGCTGCAACTCTGGCTCTATCTGTAGCTGCACAGTGCATCAGAAAACACAAGAAAGGTGAGTTAGAATAATGGATTTATTATTTATGATTTATTTCATATACCTGTAAGGTTAGACAGCCATATAACAGATGATTTGATCAGTGTCGAGTTCACATTCCTGACATTTTATGTTTGAATTTTCTGCTTTAAACAGGAAAATAAAAACTCATAATTATTAATAATGAATAATCCTGGTGTACACACTAAGTCAGAGTGTGCACAGCAGGATTATTCTGATAGTTTCAGGCACGTTCATGTCAACATGGAGCTGTTCATCTTCACATGATGCCACCAAACTTTATCAGTTAATATTCAAGGTTCTGAGCATTAAATCATCATTTTATTCTGACTACATGTTTTTGTACCACAGTTACCACAAACTGCTGCTTCTCTCCATCTGTGAGTAAAGCAGAGACATGATGTTATAATCTCATCCTTCATGTTCTCACTTTTTCTGCTTTTGCAGCTTCTCAGAGAAACCAGAGAGACGATCCTTCTAAGGAAGCTTGTAACGGTGACGCTTCACTCACAAACTGTTTAACATCACAGCTGTAGTGTGTCTGTATATTTCAGGGGAAATGGATTCATATCTCTGAGGTCAACATTACTTTTTTAATATTGTGTATTTTCATTCCTTTTATTGTTTTCTGTCTCGTTGTGTCTCCATGTTTCTCACTGCTGTCTGTGAGGAGTCAGTGAGATCATATTGATCCTATCAACTCTGTTTCACTCCAAAATCTCAGGGACTCGAACCACAAGGAGCAGATTCACCACATAATGCCTTAAAAATGAGCAGAAAGCCAACTTTGAACACAAAGGCAGCTTATGAAATGTGGTAATAATGGCTGCTGTGTGTTAAAGTGGTGGATATGAAGGTGCTGACTGCAGGTGCTGGTGATCCTGCACAAACTGGTTCTACTTTTGTAGATGTCAGATGGTTGTAAACATCAGTGCAGCAGAGATTCTTCATTCAGGGAAACTGACTGTATGTCAGTGAAAGCTTTTAGAAGTTTGGTCACATCTGTTTGTTAATTTCTCAGGTTGAAAAACTGTTTTTATTCAGAGTCATCAGCAGCTGTGCCTTTCACAGTGATGAAGTTTGTGCTGTTAAAACTCATCATGATGTATTTAAGAATCAAGCTGCTTTCAAAATGATGGATATTTTTGTGTTTTTTATGATTTTATGAAGCAGTTTGATGCTGATTTTATAATATTTGTATCGCACTTTTTAAAGTCTTGCAAATAAACACATTAAACTCTAAACTCAACTTTTTCTCGCTCAGCACCACAAAGCTTAATTATTACTGTCCATAAATATAGAAATCATTTATCATTTGTAAATTCTTTTCAAATGATAAAAATAAAGATTTTAAATTGTATTTTTCTGATTTTGTTTAATAAAGAAGTGGGGAAGGTTTGACCATGTGATACAACTACTGCATACAGTTAGATCCATAAGTTCTGGGACTAATTTTTGGTAACCTTGCCTCTGCACAAACACTCAGGACTGATTGACCTGCACACTTTCAGTGGCGCCTACTGTGGCGCAGCAGTTGGGCCTCCTCCGCTGTCTCTGCGCACTGACACTTAAGCCCCTCCCTCTGCACTTGCGTTTCGGTCTGTCGTCGCTTTCATCAGTTTTGTTGAAGTGAAGTGAAATGGTAGTTTTTACGTGCATTCAAAGTTCACCATGCCAATCTTCGTTTCCATTTATATTAGTGAGACATTTATTTCCTTTGCAATGTCCGTTTTATTTCTTTTTGGTTTATTTATTTCTGATGTTTGCGCTGTGGACAGTTTCAAAATGAAGCGATAAAAATCTGAGTGGGAGAGGCAGATAAATACAGATCACAAGGGATGAAATTTCTCCACACACACACACACACACACACACACACACACACACACACACACACACACACACACACACACACACGGTGAATCACAGCCTGAATGAGACGAGCGGTGTGGCGCTATTTATTTACCTGGCGGAGCGCACCACGCATGCGCATGTTTGATTTTTCTCTAGCATTTTCAGAGTGAATTTAAGAACATAAAAAATCTGACATTTCTTACACGCAGCTTCCGGCTCTCTCCTCTTTAATGTGTTTTCTCTCCTTTTCCTTCTCTCCCGTGGAAAAAGCTTGGACAGCTTCATGTCTGCTGGGACGAGGTGCTGAGAGTGGGTCACTTCTGCTGTGTTTAAATTAGCAGTCATGTGACACTTCTTTGAAGAGCTGATGATCAAACTGAGGCAAAGCATTTAAAAACAGAATGACAACATCAAGTGCATCAACACTTTTCCAAAACTCAAATTAATCCAGATACAATTAAGAATCAGACAGAAATCCTCTTGTTAAATGGCCACAATCATATTATTAGTGGCTCAGCAGGTCTCTCAAGACTATCCGGTGTGTAGGCTGAAAGAAGCCTATTGTATTATTAAAAATTAGCTGGCAAGTCTGCCTCTTCTTCTGTGTATGTGTTCATCCAGTTTGTGTGTAAATGTTTCTGATGTTTTGATATTAAAATGGCACCTTTTAGCTTCCATTTCCTGTCCCGTCTTCCACAGCCAGCATGTGCCTTCCCCTCTCCCTCCCTGCAGAGGAGGGTTTCACTTTTCTCTCTTCTTTATAATTGATTATTTTCTCTCACCCTCTCTCAGCTCCTCGTCTCAAAGTGGGAGGGATTAGAAGCACACAAGGAGGAACTTGTCGTTTGGTTGGCTGATATGGATGTCTGCCTGAGTGAGGTTGACCAGCTGACAGGAAACACCTGTGAAAAACTGATACAACGGCTTGTTTATATATGAAATGTATTTGATATGATACATATGTAAGAGACATTGTCCTGAACTGGACTAATGAAGGACCATGAGTCCAACATGAAACTTACCTTACATAACGTAAGGCTGAAGTTCATTGATAATCTTACTCAAAAACTTGTTGAAATATTTTTACTGAACATGCAAACATCTGCTGATGAAAATGTGTTGATGTATTGGTCTGTTATGAAGCTATTGCTATTTCTAATGTGTTTTTATCACTTTCTGGTGTTTTATTAATTAAACAATACATGTATTAATTGTTGTGTTATCTTAGTTCGGTTTTTATATGTATTTATTTATAGTCTAGTAAAAATATTTAATTATTACTGTTTAAATGACTAATATGTGACATGTATTAGTAGTGATGTTGTGCTGAGGGTTAAAATGCCTTTTTGTCTTTTGATATACAACGAAATGGCAATAAACCATTAATATATGTCTATGTGCTTGTATTTATTTTCCCCTACTCAAATACAATTTATGGTACATTTTATTTTGAAAGATTTAAAATGGTTCTTTAAAGAACCACTCAAAAGGACATCACGTCTGACACTGTGGTCAGCAGCACAGGAGCACCACAGGGAACTGTGCTGTCCCCTCTTCTCTTCACCCTGTACACCTCTGACTTCTGCTACAACTCTGAATTATGCCATATTCAGAAGTTTGCAGATGACACAGCCATCATGGGGTGTATCTGGATGATCAGGAAGAGGAGTACAGAAGTCTGGTGAGGAACTTTGTCACATGGAGTCACGCAAACCACCTGCAACTCAACACCTCAAAGACTAAGGAACTGGTTGTGGACTTCGGGAGGTCCAGAGCAGGTCCACTGCCGGTTCAGATAGTGGGTGAGGAGGTGGAGGTTGTCAACACATACAAGTACCTCGGGCTGTGGGTGGACAACAAACTGGACTGGTCATGCAACACAGAGCACCTGTATAAAACAGCCCAAAGCCGACTGTACTTCCTCAGGAGGCTGAGGTCTTTTAACATCTGCAGAAAGCTCCTGAGGATGTTTTACCAGTCAGTGGTTGCTGGAGTACTTTTCTATGCTGTGGTGTGCTGGGGGAGCAGCACAGCAAAGAAGGACTCATCCAGGCTGGAGAAACTGATCAGGAAGGCTGGCTCTGTGGTCGGCATGAAGCTGGACACTCTGGTGACAGTGGCAGAGAAAAGGACACTAAAAAAACTGCTGGACATTATGGACAATGCTGGGCATCCTCTGCACACAGTCGTAAACAACCAGAAGAGTCTGTTCAGTGACAGGTTGCTTCTCCCAAAGACAAGAACCAACAGACTAAAAACTCCTTTGTCCCACACGCCATCAGACTGTTTAACTCCTCTCTGGAGGGGAGAGGGAGGGGAGACAGGAGGACAAAGGAGGGGAACAACTAAGCTGTACTGTGCAATACTTTTTGTTAATAACCAACGGTGCAATAGACTCACAATACTTGAAATGTGCAATTCCCTTGTATTCTTTTTCCTATTTATTCTATTTATCCCTTTGTATACTCTGTATTTATATGTCTCTGAATTTATATATGTGTATATATGGTATATTTCTGCTCACATTCTGTAACTTCTGTCGGTGCTGTGCTATTGGAAACTGAATTTTCCGGAGGAACCCCGAGGGATTAATAAAGTTTTATCTAATCTGATCAAAAAAGGTCCTTTAAATTGTTTCTTTATAGACCCGTTTTTAAAAAGGTTCTTTGAAAAACCATTAATGGTGCCCCAAAGAACCATCAAGAAATGGTTCTTTGGGGCACCATTAAAGATTCTTCAATGAACTACTGAAAGAAATGGCTCTTCGTCAGAACCATTGTTTGAAAGGTTCTTTGTGGCGCTAAAAAAAGGGTCTTCTATCAGTCTAAAGAAACACTTTTGGTTCCAATTGGAACCTTTATTTATCTGATTCTGATATATAGAAGACACATTTATTTGTAAATGTTTTTAAAACCTTTAATCTTTTTAGTGCATTTGAAGCTGACAAGTCACCTGATAGATCACATGACCCAGCCACAGCTGGACACACCTCTGCTCTAGGGCAAATCAGTTTGATTAGCCGAACTGAGTCGGTGTCACGTAGAAGTAGGCCACATCATCACGTGTGATTCGGCCTATTCGACTGTAGACCACGTGTGATGCGGCCTACAGTAGAAGCGATTGGCCGATCTGAGTCGGATTCAAGCCTACAGTAGAAGTAAGGCTAATACACGTGATGTGGCCTACTTCTACGTGATGCCGACTCAGATGGTCAAGAGCGGAGGTGTGTCGACACGCTTGTGATGCGGCCTACTTCTATTGTAGACGGAGGTGTGTCGGCTTTTTGCCGACTCGGTTTGATTGGCCGATCTGAGTCGGCGTCACGCCTGTATATAAGTACGCCGCATCTCGCTTCTGCGCATATCTTCCTGCATCACTTTTAGTGCTACCCATCGGGCTGCTGTTGCTTTTATCAGTTTGTTGAAATGAAGTCTTTGAGGATTTTATATTTGTGTGTCTTTATCCTGACTGTATCTGCAGTCACAGGACATGAAAACGGTAAGAAAACTAATGACAGTAAATATTTAAAATGTACAACTTGGAGTGAAAATATCTCCTAAATTACTGTAGAAATGAACTGACAGAACATTGACGGGGGGATTTTATCCTTTTTGTTAGAAAAACAGTGAAACCACAAATTGAAACCGCTCACTGGAAGTACATCTGTGTGATCTTACTGTACTTGGTAAAAGTACTTAAAGGAAACTTAAAGAAAATGTCTCCTCTCTATTGTTTGGTTGGGATAGAAGCTGCTCCAGCAGCAGGTGAGCCTTCTTCAATATCCTGAGATAATAAAATCTCTGCTGGGTCTTTTTTATAATAGCAGCAGCTTCATTGATCATTGAAGCTCCTCATTGATGAAAACTCACAGAAATTTAAAGCAAGGCACTTTCTACCTCCTCACCCCCTATGTCCCTCTCTGTCGCCTCAAATCAGTTATGATTTTTTTTAAATTAATTATAAGTAACACTAAAATACTTCTGTGACTGACAAAGTGGGGTTTCTGTTTCTAACAGTGTGTTAAAGCTGTGCAGAGAAGCTGTAATGACTGTAACGTCTCCAGGAATGTGTTTTGACAGACATCAGTATTATTGATAAGATTAATAATGGTACACATAAATGTTAATATGAGAAAAAAATATAATTTCACAATAAGTTGCTTTACACATTTGCCTGAAATATAGTATAATAGATCCACAAAGAGTCTATTTAAAAACATGAAACCAATGAGGAAAATTAACCTACACCTGTATTCTATCAGAAGCCACCAGATGGTGATAGAGCTTAACCTATCACAGACATATCACTGACCTGAGCTACAGACAAGTGAAGTAAAACATCTGAACACACTGAGTCTGAGCTACAGTCAAACTATGAACTGCATATTTCAACATACTGAATCAAACATGCTTCATTCTTCAGGTCCAGGAGTCACAGTGGTTGTCTCAGAAGAAAGTGATGTCATCTTACCCTGCTCCCTCAGCACCAATCAGAACCTTGAACAGAAGCTGTTTGATTGGAGGAAAAAAGCACCAAATAAACAGGAGGTCTTCATGTATGATGGAGGCCTTCATTACAATAATGGACGTCGAGGTCAAGACGAGCACTTCAGAGGACGGGTCTCACATTTCCCACAAGAGCTGCAGTTTGGTAACGCCTCCATCATCATCAGAAACACCACGGTGGCTGACAGTGGAGTCTACACCTGTGATTTTCCACATCTGCAGCCAGAACAAAGGTTCTGCATGAAACTTGTTGTTGGTGAGTAGAAAGCATCGTGAAAATAAACCCTTTAATAACTCTGCTGGAAGCTGTCACCTCATCAGTTTGTTACCTGAACCAAGAGATGCTCACAAAGGTGATGCAGAAACATCAGCTCCATCATGAGTTCACGATGCTGTGTGAAAAAACACATGTTTAATTTTTGCCTTTCAGAACTCACCTTGAAAGATCGATCAGGAGAAATCCCAGGTGAGTGATGATGTCACTGATGTGTCAGTGTTGGGACTAACGCGTTATTAAGTAACGCGTTACAGTAACTACGTTATTATTGTGGTAACGAGCACGGTAACTAGTTATTATGCCAAAATCAGGAACGCGTTAGTCGTTACTGGGATTTAGATAGGGTCGTTACTCGTTACTTCGTGTGGTGGCTATCGCGGAGCTTCCACAGATTCAGTAACATTAGCAAGTGGTGGAGGCAGCAGGTGGATGAAGGAAAAGGGACGCAGAAGGAAAAGAGACCCGAGGCGGCCGCCGGTCCAAGTGTGAACTGAACTTCAGGTAAGAAGTTATGACCTGCAGTCTCTCTGGGTCAGATATGAACCAAGTTTAGGTGGAGTTTATTTTCGTTATTCTGACTTTTTCCGTACTGCGTGCTAGCTAGCATGACGGAGTTTCTATACAGCTGGGTGGTGCTATGAAGTTAATGATGTTGAACTTTATTTTGTTCATAAGTTATTAGAGTTGCCAACCGTCCCGTCTGGTATTCAGAGAAAATATTACGCGTTTCTTATTGAGGTGAAAAGGAACAGTTTGTCCCGTAATTCAGCTACAATGAAAAAGACACAAAGCTGGAGTTATTCATCAGAGTGATGGAGAAACAGGTTTACCTTTTAGGTGACATGAAAGAGTTGAAGGGAAGTTATGAACTGTTTCTGAGAGACAAATAACACCAGGATCCTTTTTTGTGTAGCTGACAGCTGGTAACTGTGCAGGGGCGGGTCTAGCAAAGTGTTGCCAGGGGGGCCAGGTAGGGCATTAACAGGGAGAGGGGGGCACAAAGAAATACTTTTCTTTCTTATTCTCATTTAAAATGTCTAGCTTTTAAAAAATAATTATCTGAATCTTACAACAAACGATTGATAGATTGATGCATATATACCATCAGAACAGTGACATCACTGTCACAACAGCGTTTGTTTTCATTCAAAGGCTTTATGATTTTTCCTATAATGGTGGGCCGGTCTCTAGTCAAAATGCCCGGGCCAATTTTCTGTCCCAGTCCAGCCCTGTATGCAGCTCATCTGCAGTCTGGTGTTGCCTACATCTTCCTATTCAGAAGGCAGAATTTCCGAGTTCTGAGTACAATCGAAAGCACCACGACTGCAGTTTTTGTGTTGGATGTAAAAAGCAGGCTAGGATAGAATCAGGCGTGGGATTTCTCTCGTGGAAATGTGCACATTATTTTTTCCTTTCTATTGGTAGGTGGCACAGTGCACTTGTGGCAAGTAAGCAAGCTAGAAGACTGGCAAAGTTATGGAAGAACACATTAACAAGAGAATTCTGAGTAAAACCAAAGTTACTTTCCCTAGTAACTAGTTACTTTGAAAGTAACGAGTAACTTGAAGTAACTGAGTTACTTTTGAGAGAAGTAACTAGTAATGTAACTAAGTTACTATTTTAAAGTAACTTACCCAACACTGCTGATGTGTGCATCTGTAACCTGTGTGAGTGGTTAGAGACCTGCTGAAATGTGACTTTGGTCAGATGTACATCAGATCTGTGGTTGTGTCAGTAACGACCGATGAAGAGGAGTCGGTGCTGAGCCTGACTCTGATGTCACTGAGCTCTACATGTGCAGTTTGTAGAGGCTGCTGTGTGGACTGGGATCAAACCTGTGCTGGTGTCCAAATGTGTGAGTAATGGTACGTTCCCTCTGGGGCACAGAGTCGTAGCACACAGAGCGCAGATGTAGAAATCAGTGATGTTCTCAGTCAAGCCTTCAGATTTCTCTGATCAGTCTGTAAGGTCACACTCTGGGTCACAGTCTAACAAATCAACCTGTCTGAAAGCTCAATAATGATGACATCATTTTTACTTCTGTGAAGCTGGACTCAGGACGTTTCCTGTTTGTGCTGATAAATGAAAGTCCTCCCAAACTCTGCTGTAACATGTAGTAAAGGTTGTTATTTCTCTGCTCTCACACACGATGTGTCGACATCTCCATCAGGAAAGAGAAGGACATGAGAGCATGACAGCACATTTGTGCTGTAACTGCAGCTTCATGCTGTGTTCACAGGTGCAGCTCCGAAGCCGTTTGTTGGGATCCTGAACATCAGCGAGGACGAGGCGCTGCTGAAGTGTGAGGTCAGAGGAGCTTCTCCAAAGCCTAAAGTAGAGTGGAGGGACAGCGATGGGAACATCCTTCCTGCTGAGGAGCCACAGGTGTCACGCACAGGAGAGCGCTATGACATCACCCTCCTCACCACGGTGACCAGGACAAACAGCAGCCTCTTCCTCTGTGTAGCCACGCAGGAGGAGATGGGCCATGTGACCCGTGATCAGATCGACGTGCGTTACTGTGGTAAGATCTTATTGTGTCGTTGTTTAGACTGTGTTTAATGTTTGTGTGTATCCAGTGTGCTGTGTGTGGCGTCCTGCTACAGTCCTGCATGAACTTTCATGTGTTTCAGAGAAAACGTCTGAGGTGAAGTCCCACTGTGGAGTCGGTGTGCTCATAGGTTTGTGGTTTTCTGCAGTTCTGACTGTCGCTGCAACTCTGGCTCTATCTGTAGCTGCACAGTGCATCAGAAAACACAAGAAAGGTGAGTTAGAATAATGGATTTATTATTTATGATTTATTTCATATACCTGTAAGGTTAGACAGCCATATAACAGATGATTTGATCAGTGTCGAGTTCACATTCCTGACATTTTATGTTTGAATTTTCTGCTTTAAACAGGAAAATAAAAACTCATAATTATTAATAATTAATAATCCTGGTGTACACACTAAGTCAGAGTGTGCACAGCAGGATTATTCTGATAGTTTCAGGCACGTTCATGTCAACATGGAGCTGTTCATCTTCACATGATGCCACCAAACTTTATCAGTTAATATTCAAGGTTCTGAGCATTAAATCATCATTTTATTCTGACTACATGTTTTTGTACCACAGTTACCACAAACTGCTGCTTCTCTCCATCTGTGAGTAAAGCAGAGACATGATGTTATAATCTCATCCTTCATGTTCTCACTTTCTCTGCTTTTGCAGCTTCTCAGAGAAACCAGAGAGACGATCCTTCTAAGGAAGCTTGTAACGGTGACGCTTCACTCACAAACTGTTTAACGTCACAGCTGTAGTGTGTTTGTGTGGCGGGGGGGTCACCATTACTTTTTTAATATTTTGTTTTTTCATCCCTTTTATTATTATTTTTTTTTAAATCCGTCTCGTTGTGTCTCCATGTTTCACACTGCAGTCTGTGATGAGTCAAGGAGATCATATTGATTATGTCAACTGTAAGTGTTTCACTCCAAAACCTGCTGCAGGTGCTGGTGATCCTGCAGAATCTGGTTCTACTTTTTAGATGTCAGATGGTAAAAAGCTGCTTTGACTTCTTCAAATATCACTCAGCTTCACGTTGTTGTCACAACAAACCAAAGTTTCCTGCAAACCTTTGACTGTATTTAAACTTGATGAGATTGACTTTTTCTTTTGTCTTCCTGTCGAGTCGACTTGTTGGAGGAACGTCTGTCTGTATTGGAGGTGTTCACATCTGTTTTTAACATTTCTCAGGTTGAAATCTGTTTTTACTCAGAGTCATCAGCAGCTGTGCCTTTCACAGTGATGAAGTTTGTGCTGTTAAAACTGGTATTGATGTATTTAAGAATCAAGCTGCTTTCAAAATGATGGATATTTGTGTATTTTATGATTTTATTAAGCATTTTGACACTGATTTTATAAAATTTGCATCACACTTTTTAAAGTATTCTAAATAAACACTTTTAACTTTAAACTCTGGCATCTTTTTCTGGCTCAGCACCGGGAAGCTTTATTATCACCGTCCATAAATATATAAGAAACATCCGAAATCTTTATCATATGTAGAAAAAAGTGTCCAATGTCAAATGGAGTGACAGATCCAGTTCAGCTTGTGATAAATATACTCACTGTGCTCTTCATCTAATAAACTTAAAGATGGCAGCCTATTGAGTGATACTGTCTGCAGAGGCCGCGAACTAGACGAGCTGCGATGTAGTCATCAAGTCAGCTGTAGCAGAAACACAAAATCTTTACCAGCCAGTAATGTCACAGATGTTTTGATTTGATACTGTTATACGATGCTAGCAGGAATCCATTCGTACGGCTACTTATGACAGAATCAAATCGCAGATTTAGTATATATTAGCACTGGATTGTACTGCAATGTTGTTCATAGCAGCA
>NW_024584437.1:0-2593 GCF_018398535.1 Haplochromis burtoni
ACTCTTGCTTGTTTTATCTTGCAAATGAAGGCTGTCAGAGGTTATGACTCCATTATGAGGGTCAAGTTACTAACTATCTTCAGTTTTGTATTTTGCTGCCGACTGTATTAAGGCTCATTAAAATGATCTATTTTTAAATTTTTATCTTTATTTTTCAGGCTCATTCTCCTTGAAGTGTCCAAAAACCATGGAAGCAGAAATCGGTGACACAGTGATTCTGCCGTGTTCCACTGATCCTCAAACCAATGTCATTAGAGTGGAGTGGATGGTAAATGAGACAACTGAGGTCCATGTGTGCAGAAAAGATAAAGATGAGCTTGCTCACCAAGCAAGCATCTATGAAGGAAAAACATCTGTTTTTCAAAAAGAACTACCAAAAGGGAACTGTTCACTGCAACTGGTGGTTTCTCAGTCTCATTTCGGGACATACAGGTGCTCTGTACTTACATCAAAGAAAACCAAAGACAGTTGTGTTATAAATCTCACTGGTAAGTACACTGAGGCTAGTGGCATTCTATATTATAAGCTAATTTGAATAAAATATGTACAATTCCATCAGAAGTGGTAAATGGCAGCATAAATAATTAATTTAATGGTAATAAGTAGATAAACTAACATATAGTGCTTTTCTAGTCGTATTAATTATTCAACTTTTTTTACTGTTAGATATATTTTGTTAATGGGTGTGTCTTCATGGTGATTCCAGGAACAGCACTGCTGTTTTAGACGCTAGAAACGCATTTTATTTCACTCCACCTGAGCTCAGTGTCTCTGCAGCGGCTCCGTCTCTTTGCTCTTTGCGGTGTTAAACAGACTCAGGCTCCACGTTAAACTGTGTCAGCAGCATCATCATTGTGTTGTCGATGTTTCTGTTTAAAACTGCAGGCTGTGCGGGAAACGCTTTTATTCACATGCTGCTCCTGAACACATTTCTATTGCAGGTCTGTTTTTAGTCACAAATGTGGGCAAAATGCTCATTTTTGCATTTCTGTGGTGACAAAGGTGCGTTACAAAGCGATGCCTTAAACGAAGCATCGAAGCAAGTGGATGGTAAATGAGACAACTGAGGTCCATGTGTACAGACAAGATAAAGATGAGCTTGCTCACCAAGCCAGTGTCTATAAAGAAAAAACATCTGTTTTTAAACAAGAACTACCAAAAGGGAACTGTTCGCTGCAACTGGTGATTTCTCAGTCTCATTTCAGGACATACAAGTGCTCTGTAATTACATCAAAGAAAACAGAAGACAGTTGTGTTATAAAGGATTTTCTTAGTTCACAGTCAAAAGTTTCAGGAAGCACCATGAGATTAACTGTGGATTTATGAATTGGAATTATAATATTTGTCTTTTCTCTACTTGTTTTTAGTAGTGTTAGATTACAGTCTAAAAGCAGGTCAGCCGACACTGGCACTGACAGGAGAGGAGTGAGCTCAGGCTTGAGCATACCCCTTGTCGTTTTCTCATTTATCTCAAGAATGTGTCTTAAATAATAGCTACTTTACAGTAGATCAGTGGTTCTCAAAGTGTGTGGTGAGTTCTGACAGAAGAGTCTTGCGGAACTAATGTTTAACATCGGAATCACTTTTACAGTGGAACAAAGAAATTCACGGCAGTTACATTAATAATATGCACATCCGCTGCATCCACAGAAAAGCATGTGTAACTCCACAGCCGCAATAAAGAAGTGGACTAAAAAGTGGAAAATGTGGTTGGGTCTGTCGTCCATCGATTACAGTGGTGCTGAAATCCGGTACGAGAGACCGAACCACATGTTGCCGCTATATTGCGGCTGTCGACTTACACACTCTGAAATGCCAGGACTGACATAATGAATTAATTAAATACACCATTAAATAATTATTGAAATCTGGCAAAAATTAATTAAATATTTATGACACCTTTGATTAATTAATTAATTATTGTATTAATTAATTCACTTTGGCAGGCCTGACTCCTTAAGCTCGCATCGTCTGCTGGTAAAGTCTTGGAAATGAGCGCCTCATGGTGCAGAAAACAGTGCGTAACAATAACATCTGGGTGTATCACCTTCACTCTGCTAACGAAACCTTTGGTGCGCCCGACCATGGCTGCTGTTCCATCAGTGCAGACACTCGGGCAGTTTTCCTCCTTGTTCAAGATATTCGGATGTAACCGGAAAAATTTCCTCTCCCGTTGTTTTTTCTGGCAGTGCCTTACAAAATAGAACGTTTTCTCTGATGGAGCCTCCATCCACAAAACGCACTTCGGCCAAGGCTTAGGAATGTGCACTAATGTCCATAGACTCATCAAGTTGCACTACAAACTTCCCACTAATGCGTATGTTCTCCAAAACCACACTTCCGATGTCTGCAGACATGTCATCAATATGTCTGGCAATTGTGTCATCTGAGAGCGGGACTTTGGCTCAGGGTTTTAATAGTTTTGCAATTTTCATTAGTTTTTATTTTTATTTAGTTTTGACTTCAGATTTTCAATTTTATATCAGTTTTAATTAGTTTTTACCAATTGTTTGCTAGTTTAGTTTAGTTTTTATTTTTTGAAAATCCTTAGTTTCAGTTTAGTTTTGATTAGTTTCAGTTATAGTTTTAGTTG
>NW_024584437.1:3313-9271 GCF_018398535.1 Haplochromis burtoni
TTGACTATTGTATGACACGCACACATCAATGAAAACTAAACGCATTTTTGCTATAAATTCAGTTAATTTTAGTTAGTTTTGTGAACACTCATTACAATTTTAGTTAGTTTTCCTTTTTTTTTTTTTTTTTTTTATTTCCGTTAACGAAAATGTTTTTTCACTTCTAGCTTTCGTTATTTCGTTAGTTTTCGTTAACGATAATAACCTTGCTTTGGCTATTTCTTTATCCGCATCAGGGCCGAGAATCTCGTTCACAATGGCTTTGCAGGCAGGTAGTATTAAAGTCTCTGCTACGGTTTTTTTTTGGATTTGTCTATAAGTTCAGCCACTAAGTAGCTGGCTTTGAGAGCTCTTTCAGACACCTTTGGGTTTTTTCCTCATTAAAGTTACCTGTTTCTCAGCGTGTTCACGCAGGCAAACAAAATAGTCTGTGTTCTTGTTTTGTGTGGAGATGGCGTTTAAGCTTGCTTGGGGCCGCTGCACTGTTTGAGAGCTTTTCTCCACACACCAAACATAATGGACTCGGTGCAGTCGGATCTCCAGTGAAAGTAAATCAGAACAAAAGATCATTTTCGCTGTATTGCCCCGAGCTCACCGTTTTTTGCTTTCTTTTGACCACCACTCGTACTGGGCTCTTCTGGATTAGAATTTTGTCCACAGCCGAGTTTGGAGTCCAAAGTGCTTCTTTTCAAATGTTTATCCATCTTTGTTATACTTCTTGCGCATCACTCATTCTATTGTTTTAACTTAACAAGGTGATATTGCGCTACCCACTACCACCCACTGACATGAAAGACTAATTACTCTACCAGTCACTTTATTGAAACCACAGATACCCAACAATGATTTTACTATTTGCAGTAATTACTAAATTGTAATTTTTGGACTAATTGATTGAAATTAAATAATTTCCCAGGGCACATCTGACGTTCGCATAGTAGTTTGGAAACACTGGTCTAACGCAACACTGTTGTAAAAGAGATGAATGCTTCAGTTTGTCACAGATCAAAGTGAATTGAATGTGACTGGTTGAACAGGTTTTTAGGGGGAAGTGCGGGTGGACTCAGAGAGCAGAACACATGGAGGCACAGAGTTGTGGTGAAGGAAATTTATTTACAGTGAATGGTGAATATTCAGGGGCAGAGTATTAAAAACAGAATGAGGATGGGAACGCAGAGACGGGAAGTGCAGGTGAAGAACACACACAGGTAGCGCACTCGATCTAAGGGGAGAGGAACACGAGCTATAGGAGGGTCTTGCCTGAAAACCGAGAAAAAGCATTAACGAGACTTTACTGGGAGTTGGAGAATTTAATTGGTACTGTTTGCCAAAAACCCACGGAAGGAAAACAAACCAGGCGAAGCAACTGGGAGGAACAGAGGCGAAATCCTGGGAAGGAAACAAAACTTGGGTGTGCACACCTGAGTCGTGCTAGGTTCAGTGAATCACTGCCCCGCCTACCAATGCCAAAAGAAGACACAAAACACACACAGGAAAAACACCATACAACCATAACCCGGCTCCTAAAACAGGTGTTTGTGATCTGTGTTATCTACATTTCCATCAGTGTAAGAGACTCAGCAGCAGATTAGAATAACATTTATACATTTAATAAATCACCAAATTAATACACGCAAGAAACGATCAAATCAGTTTGAGTTTGTATTCCCTCAGCTGCAGACTTGCTGCTGTTTAAATGTTTGAGAGCGAAGATTAGATATAAAACAAACGTAAAACATAAACTCAGTCTAGTACACATTTGATATGAGGTCAGCACATACAGTGGCTGTGTACTGTTTTAAGATCACATATGTAAAATAGTTGCCCGACCTGCTTCGATCCAGCCGCCAATGGTTACCATTGTGCCATTATTTAAGTAGTTTCTGTCTTGAAACAGTAGAACATCTGTTTGATGTCTGCTGTAAAGGTAATGGCTTCTTTTCTGAACCGTCTTAGGACCCCAAGCAGTGAGTTATCTGGTCCTGTTAACAGCACATCGTTCAGGAATAGACCTTCATACTTGTTGGCGCTGCTGTCAAAGATGACCCTAATCTGTTTGGGTTTACGTGAGTGGTAGAAACCCACATTCTTCATCCTCTTTTAGTGGAGGGGCAACTTCTGTGTGTTTGTTTTGGAATATTTTGTCCATGGAGGTGATGAAATGTTCCTTCATCTCTTTTTTTCTTTTCAAAGCTGCAAAGAAGAGACATTAGGTGATTCAGGGCCTGTGGTCTGTTGTTAGGGAGCTTTCGGCATGGAATTTTAAATGGTAACGGAGCTGTCCAACTGTTATCTGTGTTCTTTGTTAGTCCTTCCATTTTTTAAAGAAGGAAGGTGTCCTGGATGGAAGGTGAGAGTTAGTTCTCTTTTCCTGTTTGTTTGAACACATTACATCCTAAATGATCAGGTTCACAAGCACTGTCTGCCAGCTGGGTGCTGAAGCTAAATGGAACTTGTATCTCACAATGTTTCTTTTTTATGTTGAAAACATTAGGACATGGCTTGAACGCTGTGGGACGTCCCTTTTAGTTGCATTGGTGAACATAGTCCTTATTGCAGGAGTTTTGTGGACATCACCTAAATGCATGTTTCCTACTATGACCCATCCTAGGTCCAATTTTTGTGCATAGGGTGCATTGTTTTGTCCACTTATCTAACATCCCGTCCAAGAAGCATTAGTATGGTGGCATTAGAATCCAAGTCAGGGATGAGGTGACCCACTGATTTTAGAAGGCTGCGATGCCTAGCTTCACTGGGTGTGGGGAATCTGGGACTCCCCACCATTTGACCCTAGAACTGAAGAAGCTTCTCAGATAAGAGGTGAAACGTCTTCAAGCAACTTAAAGAAGTCCAGACGCTTTTCTTTCCAAGCTCCTTAGACTATGATGACCTGGATGACTGAGAACCTTCACAGACATATATGGTTTACTTTGTCTTACATTTTCACCTTGTGATTGTTGAAGAGCAGCATAATTTTCTTTTATCACAAATGTAGATTGTGATAAATCTACATTTGTGTATTTATCCACAAATGTGGATAAATCCACAAAAGCCGGGATAAATCCACAAAAGCCGGGGCAAAAGCCGTTTGCCCCGGCTTTTGCTCTCACTTTGTCTTCTGCAGAACCTGTAGAGGAGGCACACAAAGCTTCGGACTGGGTCTTGAGGGATGATGCCTTGCTGGACATGTTGGAGTTGACATATTGTTAAGTTTGCTCTGCTGTTACTGAGGGACAGAAGTTGCTGTGTATTTCTGTGTGTGGGTCAGTAGCTACTTCGAATGACTCTGCTTCAGCAATGGCTGAGGCTACATCTTTTTCATGATGTAGAAATTCAATAGATGCCTCAATTTTAGCTTTTGCTACTTCTATTTGTGCTTTTACTACCTTCAAATCCATTTCTTTAGCTGCGAAGCTGACGTGTGCTTTGGCTGCCCCGGCTTTTGCTCTCGCTTTGGCTTCTGCAGAACCTGTAGAGGAGGCACACAAAGCTTCGGACTGGGTCTTGAGGGACGATGCCTTGCTGGACATGTTGGAGTTGACTAGATGTCGACTGCTGGCTCACTGCTGTATGCTGTGTTGCTCCAAGGGGTAGTAGTGGTCAGCTTCATTCTAGCGTGCAACAACTGCATAGTCTTTGTTTGTGCGGATGCCGCCGTTTCACTGTGCCGTTGTGGGTGCATGTCTGATGCAGTGGCATTAACACCTTTCTTATATCACCACTCTGAAGACAGAAGTTTTTCAAAGTAAAGCCGTTTCCAAAATGCATTACTTGGAGCAACCACAGAGGGTGCTGTAAACACTGTAATGAATAACAAACTTAGAAAGGATATTTTAGTAATACAACAACATTTTACAACTTTTAGTGATAACAGAACAACCATGGTTACTGCATAAGCAGCAGTGAATTAAACAGCAGGCACTACATGGCTCTACACTTCATCCTGCCGCATCTGGACTCCCCAGGAACCTACGCCAGGATCCTGTTTGTGGAATTCAGCTCTACCTTCAACACCATCCTTCCAGACCATCTCCAAGGCAAGCTTTCCCAGATGAATGTGCCTGATCACATCTGCCGGTGGATCACTGACTTCCTGACGGACAGGAAGCAGCATGTGAGGCTGGGAAAGAATGTCTCGGACTCCCGGACCATCAGCACCGGCTCCCCTCAGGGCTGTGTTCTTTCTCCCCTGCTCTTCTCCCTGTATACTAACTGCTGCACCTCCACCCACCAGTCTGTCAAGCTAATCAAGTTTGCACATGACACCAGTGTTATTGGACTCATCTCGAAAGGGGATGAGTCTGCCTACAGGAGGGAGGTTGAATGTCTGGTGTCCTGGTGCAGCCACAACAACCAATCCACATGCCAGTTGTTGGTGTGCAGAAAAATGGGATATTTTAAAAGTTTACGCCACAACCAACCATTGCTGCCTGTGATTTGAAATGCATTCTGGGATTACTGGCTGCCCCAAGTCCACATCAGCAATCGATTATCTAGGATCGACCTGTCTTGACTTACTTTGCACGGCAACCAATAATGTGCAATGAATTAAATGTGTCAATGATTATTTAAAATGTGAAATAATTAATTAATTAATTTAATTTATTAATTGTGTCAATAATTAATTAATTAAAGGAGTCATAAATATTTATTTAATTAATTATTAGTGTGGACTCATGAAGCAGTCTAGTGACAAAAGTTACAAATAGTTGTTTGAAATAAAAGTTGTTTGTTTAAAACAAAAATTACTGAAGGATTCATTGTGAATGAGTTTATGATCTAAATAAAGTTGCAGCTAGGCTTTTCTGTCATTGTTTTGTTTAAGCGGGGTGTGAAAATATTTCCTCCTGCCATGTGGGGAATTATGTAAAAAGTTGGAGAACCTCTGCAGTAGATGAGTTAGATCAAGATAAAATTCCGTTGATTTTATCATTATATGATTCCCACTATTTGATTGAGCTTTTGTTTTTCTGTTGCTAAAAGCATCCTGCACTCAAATGTTTAAATTGTGAACATTCCCCTTTTAGTTAATGTTAAAACAGTAAAGATTATACAAAGGTATTACATTGCTTTAATTGCTATTAAAGATTACTTCAGGTCTTTAGAAAGTAGCAGATCCTGGGGAGCTATGTTAATTGTTCATTAGAGGATGTTTGCCATTGAAACCATTTTTTGTTTTTGTTTCTATATACCAAAACAGTTGATTTTAAATAAAAAATTCAGGATTTAATTGAGTGCAAACTTTCAGCTCAATTTCAAGGACTTCAAAGATGTGCATATACTGTTTAGGAATTTGAGCCAATTTTAGGTATAGACCTCAATTTTCAGAGGCCTCAAATGTAAATGGTAAACTGACTGAAAAGCAGTTTCATGTTCAGGTGAGGTCTGTTCCCTTATTATTTAATAACTCAGATACTTTCAGGGAAAGAATCTGTAGAGATGAACTTTTTTAGAAGTTTTAAAAAATATATATTTGGTTTGTTCTTTTCTTAGAACCCTATGGGCAGTAAACTCTGATTCTTTACCCCCACACTCATTTGAAAGTGAACTTAAAAGTACTGCTGTTTAATCGCATTAATTGTCTTTCAAAATTTTACTCTTTGAACAGTCTATGTGAAAGAGCCCCAAATCAACACTCTCCGTAAGTTACTGTGTTATTTTTCAATGATATATTTTAGTGTGGCCTATATGAATACCTGTAAGCTGTTACTTAACATCACTACCTTATGTTTTTGCAGCTTCCAAAAGCAGTTTTGACTTTCAATATGCAGCTCTTCTTTCCATTGCCTGTGCCGTTCCTCTCTTTTGGTATCTCTTCTATAAAGGACACTAAAATGGACAACATCAAGAAACAGCAAGTAAGTCATTTTGGGTTTTTTTGTTTTGCTTTTGTTGTTGATGCTTTCTGGGTTTTTTTGTTTGTTTGGGTTTTTTTTTTGGGGGGGGGGGGATGTTGTG
>NW_024584437.1:11728-13152 GCF_018398535.1 Haplochromis burtoni
AGACTTCCTGGTTTCCCGTGAGCTGTGTGTCTGGGGACCGTCGTGGTGTGTGACTGCACGGGGCTGCAATATAAATGTTGAAAAAGGGTGTACCTGAGCTTGGTAGCTGTAGGGGTGGGAAGCCGTTTTCTTTCATTTTCCTTTTTTCTCCTGTTTTGGGTAGGGAGACAGGTTAGAGAATTGTATTTTGTTTTGGAATCGTGGGAGGTAAGTTAGCGCTGTTTTTCTTTTTAGTGTGTTTTGTTTGTTGTTTTGGCATCGCCCACCCTGAAGCTCGCTACCTGGTCAGTAAATAAATTAACCAACTCTCGTCAAACTGCCGTGGTGTGAATTTTGTTGTTGTTATTATGTATCGGGTTTATCTTTTTGTTGTGTTGCACCCCGGTTTTGGGCCGGTGTGTAACAAAATAAGTAAAAAGTAACGCTTTGGAGGACGTTTCTATTTTTGTACAAAGCTCACTGAACCTTGTGGTATATAATAACATAATGATAAAATAATATGAGCAGATATGAATACAAACTTTTTCTTTTAATTCTAATTGTACTCAGCTTTAATCTGAAGAAAAAGAAGGAAAATGAAATAAAGAAAATCTAAATTTTCTGTTGTAGTTTTTCTGTTCCTCTAAACTGGAAAATGTGTACAGTTAGTGGGTTACTGGATTCAGCACATTGGGGAACCCTAAAAATGGCTCAGTGTGGGGAGAAGAATCAGAACTCGCAATAATTTCTGTTGAGAGCTCCAGTAACTGTTTACTAAGGAAACTGTTTTTGTGATTTGGTGTTATGTAAATGAAACTGAATTGAACTGAATCTTCACTGCTCACTTAATGAGATGGGAAAAATGCATTTATTGATACCTGGAGGGTTAAAAAAAAACATTGCTCATTTTTAATCTAGTAAATAACTGATAAGTATAAGTTTATAAACACTTAGTTAAGTTTGATCTGTGTGCAGCTGGGATCAGACTGGCACAGGCAACATTAGGATGCTGCCATGCTGTGCTAATGTTTCAGGCTGTTGACTATATGACTATAACCAAGGACAGAACTAAATGTCAAAACAAGTAGGACTCAAAATGCTGGATAATCGGCACTATAAGACGCATTTAAAATCCTTTAATTTTCTCAAAAATCGACAGTGTGCCTTATAATCCAGTGCGCCTTGTGTATGAATTCCAGTTGTACTTGCTGACCTCGAACTGATTGTATGTGGTACACGGCGCTCAAAAATCTGCAAACAAATGTTTTAGTATGACTTTGGTAAGCTACGAAGCCGCACCGCTTGATGGATTGTCGGAGCATTACGGCTACCGTAGTCTGGAGCCTCGCAGAGTGATACGGTGGGGCAAAAAAGTATTTAGTCAGCCACCGGTTGTGCAAGTTCCCCCACTTAAAATGATGACAGAGGTCAGTAATTTGCACCAG
>NW_024584437.1:14742-16641 GCF_018398535.1 Haplochromis burtoni
GAATTCAACATTAATGAATCAATGGTACGGAAGTGGAGGAAGCAAGAAGAATGAGTTGAGTAAAGTTTGACTTATCTGACTGTTTTGTTTCGCTTAATGCGCCTTATGGTCTGAAAAAAAACTATAACGTACAATAAATAACAAATGGACCCTATAAGAGAAATTTAGAAACTCTGGGGTAATGCATGAAATGTAAACTTAAGAGTTTGGGGGTGATTTAAGTATCTGCTTTGTAACATGTTATCATCTTATCTTGTCAGACAACCATCAAGAGGGTGGAGGAGCTGAAAATGAAGCAGACAGCATGGGGAGCTGAGCATTCTAGCTGATAGCAAGAAGCAAAAAGACTTAATGAATTAGGTCTTTATGTTTTTCATTTGAAACAGATCAGTATTTTTGTTGGTTAATTTTAATATATTACTGTCATATTGCAAGTGACTATATAAACAGACATTCACACAGAAAGCACTCACCACACATTCCTTTGTAACTGATAGCTGGTCTCTATGGACATTCTAGGCCCCTGTTGTCTAGGTAATGCTCTGATATATTTATCACCCCTATTCGTCAGTCAGTAGCTTGAATTCGAGTTTTACTCAGGACCGACCCACTTCAAACTTCCTGGGTGAGTTCACCTGGGAAGTTGCCAATATCATTGCCATTCTTTGGTCTCTGGTTGTCATGTTACTACTAGTCACTTCCTATATGGTTGCCCCATGCTAATTAGTGGGTGTAACTAAACATGTATTCACTCTGAACATTTGGTATGTGTCACATTCAGTATGATAAGAATATTCCTTCTTTACATTTGCTTTGTCAAGTCAAGTCAAGCGGCTTTAATGTCATTCGAACCATGTGCAGTGGTACAGTACACAGTGAAACAAGACAACGTTCCTCCAAGAGCATGGTGCTACATGTAACGTATAACAGGCAATCAACACAGGACTACATAAAGTGCAAGTGTGCAAAAACTGCGAAATAGTGCAGACACAACAGTGCAATAGAAATGTGCAAAAGACTGAGCCAAACAATCACATTTAGAAATCCATGCACTGTTTTTACAACCACAAAATGCTTACACACAAAGCAAGCGTTTTTGCCATTGGCTGCATGTAAAAGATGTCATAGATTTTAGGTTTGAAGAACTACAACATGGAGGTGCCTTACACTGGCCTACTTACTATTGCCAAAAGGGTAGCAAAGATGATTTTTGAGCAGGGTAGACTTAAGGACTGGTCCACTGCCAAAAAGCAAAATCAAATGCACACAAAATGGTAAATATGATGGTTCTTATTTAGCATTTTTCTACTCTACTGGAGCACTCAAAGTAGTAAGTAGAGAGGGTCCCATAGTGGGGCCCATTGTAGGCCTGAAGCATAGCAACAGTATGTCTGTATTGTAATTGTGGACTACCCTACTGTGGTCCCACCCAGGAGAGGGTCCACTACATTACTGCCACCAACTGGAAGCACCTCATAGATGATTTTTATTATTCATACAACGTGCCTCATTGACCGCATTCTGTGAAGGACTAACTATACCACCGTGGCAAATACTTTTTAAATTTATTAACAGTGCTTCAATGGATTTATTGTTTTGCTTTTGTGGTTTCAATTTATATTTTATTTCTTTTTATGCTGACATCATACATACAACTTCAGAAAAAAAGCCCCTGTAAATGTGTGAAAATAGAGTTCATTACATAGAAATAATTTTTATAATGTGATATAGTGTGAAATTTGCTAATGGTAAAAAAATAAATAAATACTGTGATACAAATTTATGGCCATGGTTTATGGTTTGGTGTGCCTCTATATGCAGCTATAGCATCCAACTTAGGGCTGGGTATCGTCACTGATTTCTAGAATCGATTCAATTCCGATTCACAAGGTCCCGAAT
>NW_024584438.1:0-11555 GCF_018398535.1 Haplochromis burtoni
AAGCGATACGTCAAAGTAGAGGAATGGGTATTTGTATCTATGTGCAGAATGACCGGTCAAATAATAGCATAGAGTGGGCGGCATCTGCTCTCCAAAACGAAGAGCAGTGGCCGGCCAAATGCCAAGCTAACTAACAGCTAGCTAGCCGGTGTTAGCTAGCACCACTAGCTAACAGTGGTGATTGTTACTGCTGTCTGGATGCTAACGTTAGCATAGCTCTTAAAAGAATAACTTTTTGTCACTGTACACGTACAACGAAATTGCGGGTGCGCCACACCAACTGTGCCGGAATATAAATAGTAGACATCAAGACTAAATAACAAAGAGGAGAAATCTGTACAATCAGACTATCATCAGTCTCACCCTGGTTTCATATCATAAAAATGAGATTTTAATCAGGAAAACCTGAAGTCTGTACTTTTAAAATTATGTCAACACGTGTAGTCTCGGACTATGGGCGAAACCACACTTGAAACTATTAGAACTATTAAAACTTGTCCTGTGGAAGCACACCCACAACTACAGGACTGCTTTAGAGCCTGGCTGAATACGCAGTCATTTTTGTCCTAGTGCTGTGCTCATAGCACCACTTAATGATATTAAAGTTTATCAACATATTTTAGTCCACGACGATTTACCTCTACGTACCTCCACTACGCTTGTTATTATTATTATCTACAATCCTTTGCCATTCAGTGCAGGGTGACATTTGAGACAGTAGGTGGCGCCATTGTCCCTTTTAACCGAGAACCTGCACCTTTACAGTTCTGTCACACAAAGTGGACATGAATGACTACTGATGGCTAAGGCTAATTTACACCATTGAGCCCTACACTACAAAATGTGATTGATTTAACACTTTGAAGCTTGATTTAATAAATGTTTGTGCCTGTACAAAATATGATGTGGCAGGGTTGATTGGTTGCTGCTGCAGTAAGCAACAAAGAGTTGAATTGAAACTGGGTGTTAAAAACAATAGTGTCAGAATTAGTGATGGGAAGTTCTTGTGATGGAAACGGTAACTGTGAAACTGAAAAAATCTACTAAAAAGCACCTAAAGGAGGTTACTTTTGTACTGCCACTGGCTGCAAAGACTTCTATCCTAATAAGCATATACTGCTCGCTTTCTGTCTTTTAGCAATAAAACTTGAGTTACACTTCTGTGGGAAATTTAGGGCTGGGTATCATCAATGATTTCTAGATTTGATTCGATTCTATCTGAATTGGGGAAATTTTGCCTCAGACAGTCAGAAATATTAGAAATTTGATCATTTATCAGTACTGACAAGCAGAGGCGGAGCCAGACATTTGAAACACCCGGGGCTTAGCCCTAAAGGGTAGTATGCATGTGGGATTTTTTTTTTTTTGGGGGGGGGGGGGGTTAGAAATGACTGAAAGATTAATTGGCTCTGTTTTGAGTTTTGTTCAAAAAAGAATGACTTCATATAGGGAAAAATATATATCACATATGCAGGACACCTTAAACTAGTTTTTTAATTAAGCAGCAAGGCAGAACAAAGTCAGGGCTGTATCAAGACACGAGGACTAAACCCCAATTCAACCAGACCCAGAACTGATCCAGAATTAAAACAGGACTACAACAGTTCAAAATCAGGACTACTGAGGACTTAACCAAGACAGAACCAGAATCAGAACTAGATGATAGTAGCACTAAAAATCATCATAGACCTGCACTACACTTATTTTTTTAATTCTACCAAAGTACAATATTTAGATTGAGAAAAGTTTATATAATTATTATAATTTGAAAAATAACAAACCTAAAAAGAAACACTAGGTACGAGATACATGAGGACCTATGATACGGTGATACTTTTGGTAAACAACCATTTGACTAACATGTGTGTCTCACCTGCTCTTGTTCATCTCTGTTCTGTCCTCATTCTCCTCTCCCTCTCTGTTCCTCTCTCTCCCTCTCTGTTCCTCTCTCTCCCTCTTTGTGCTGACAATCATCAAATATACAGTTGAAACCAGATATTTATGTACTCTTCAGATCAAAACACAAACACTTTTTTAATTGTAACATCAAATCAGACTAAATGTTTATTTTTTTAGATTGATAAATATAAAAAACATATTTGTTAACTTTAAGAGTAAAGAGAGAAACTATCTGTATTTCTTAATTGCAAATGGCACCAAATTGTATTCAAACTTGAGCCACACTTATGGAGCTCCACAGTTCTTTTCCTGGTGTTTTGGTTGACATCTCTTGATTTTCCCATGTCACAGAAACAGGCTCTGTGTTTTGCCTTATATGCATCCACAGCTGTGCCACCAATTTACTCACATGGACTCTACTAACCTATCAGAAGCTTCTTCAGCTCAGAATGGAATCGTCTGGAGTTTCTTATTAATTAACAATAAACTTAGTGTATATGTACTCCTAAATTTGATGAAAGTGATAAAAAATAGAAAGCTCTGTCTCTCTTTATTCTGACATTTAACTAATTCAAAATATATTTCAATATTTATCTAAAACAAAAGTTTACTCTAAATTGATGTTGTACAGTAAAAATGTTTTATGTTTTCTCCCTAAAGTGTAAATATCTGGTTACAAATGTGAATATCCTGCTGTGTACTGAAATCCCTCTTGTTTTGCATAGAAATATACTGAACAACATACAAAGCATAATATATAAAATAACATTTACCTGAGTTTTTTCTTTGAAAGAACCCTCTAATGTCCATTCTTATATTTCAGTACATAACTGAAACCGATTTAGTCGGGGAGGGTAAGAACTGAAAATATGAAATAAACACACGTAAGCTAAGACTCTCTAAAAAAATAGCATTTGTTCGGCTTTTCATTTCGCCATTTGTTGATTCACTTGAAGAGCAAGTAACGTAATATTGGTCAAGTGATCAGTTTGATATCAATCTTTCGTGATGCACCGTCATATTTACATTATTTGTACGGTACGAATGATTTGCTTTGGTACCTGGTCAAACTTAAGCTCTCCTTAGTATGGCTGGCTCCGTCTCTCCAACAGCGCACTCACAGGCAGCAGCTGCCCCGCCCCCTCGCTCAGTCGCTTAGTGCCTGAGCTCGGATCATACCAATATCAGGGGGGATTCACGCACAGTCGTAAATTCCCACAGTGTGCACTATGTGCTTCGAATATTGTGTGTACTTTTTGTTTTATACAGTTGTCAGCCAGGCATCTAACTATGAAAAAATTACACTCCAAAAGACCCCGGGCTTCTGACAAAACAACCCGGGCTTAAGCCCAGTAAGCCACCCCCACGCTCCGCCCCTGCTAGTAGCACCAACAGCTTCTCGTCGCAGCTGTAGCCGCTGGACTCGGAGCACACAGCAACCCAAGATGCCTCTAGAGAGGACTACATTGCTTCGCTGGATCGTGATTCCCTTATTCATGCGAATATTCATCTTATTGGCGGTTGCAGGTGAGACCTAACTGTTCCACTGCTCTTGTATTTGACTCCCATTACTGTCATTGTAAATACACGCCTCAAGACTTAAAAATCCTGACAAGGGTGCGAGCACTAACATGGACTAGCTTAGCTCCCGGCTGGATAGAAGAAGGATATCCATAACAGTGAGGATTTCGACAAAAACAGGGGGCTGTTAGGAAGTAAACGGCAGCTCGTGGCACAGTCTTCTGGTGCTTTGTTGACGTTTTGGTTTTAACTATTCTGAAGTTGATGATTAGCATCCAGCAAACCCCAACTCATGCTAACGGACCCCAAAAGGTTGATTCGGTCCATCAGGACGTAGCGTGACGAAACATTCTCCCACTGAAAACGCTGCAGAATCAGCCTTTTGGGATTACTTACCTGGCTGATTGAGCATACATCGAGACATGCTTACAACCTGACTTGGACAGCCAATCTCACGCAAAACTGACTGGGATCATACCATTATGTGAACGAAGGGAGGTTGCCTTACACGGGAACGCGCACAAAGTATGGCGGTGTTGTAAAACAGCTATCTTGAGCGTAGAGTAGCAATCTTTCAGTACTATAACCAGACGTGAAAAACTGCCTCCTTCTCAGTCTGTGCTCCCTGTTTTACTTACCCCGACATGTAGAAACTCTCAACAATACAAGCAAGTGTCTGATCCCTCGCGTAAGCAAACATCAAGACGTTGAAAGCTGCTGACGGGCTCCATTTTTTTTACGCTAAATGATTAGTTAAAATGGCTCCTACATCCAAAGTTAAGCACACACCTTCTTCGTTTGCAGGACATCGTTATTAAACCTTTCATGAAAACTGTTTCCTACCGTCAATTAACGATAACACAGCCGTTCCTCGCGGAAAGAAGCCGTGACGCAAGCCCCGTAGCAGAAGGGCGTTCCCTGTCTGTCTACAGATAGATCCAACGACCAATGGGATGCAGTGTACACCGTACTACAGCTTGTGCTGTGGTTGATGTGTCAGCATTAAAGCTGCAGCGCCCGGATTACTCTCGTTGTTCATATTTGTTATAAGACTGTCGAATAGTAGTTAAAACAATAAAGACCTATTGTGCCAGTATCACCATGACTCTTTCTTGTTTGTTCAGAATAACGACTGAGAACATGGCATTTTAGCGCTACCAAAAAGTGATTGTGGCCTATAACTTGTCACTGAAACAATATTTCGGCTTCAAACTTGTTGGATATATTCCAGAAGGGTTACATGTGATATATTATATCCCAAAAACTCTCCAAGAACTGCTGAATAACTTGTACAGGAACAATAAAACTGATAATATGCAATTTCCAACCTGCCAAAAAGTGATTGCCGCCTATATCTTGTCACTGAAAAATATTTCTGCTTCAAACTTGGCGGATGTCATTCAGAAGGGTCATATGTCAAATATTACATCTCAAACAGTCCCTTAGAACTGCTGGATAACCTGTAAAGGAACATTAACATTGATAATATGCCATTTTCAGCCTGCCAAAAAGTGATTGTGGCCTATATCTTGTCACTGAAACAATGTTTCTGCTTCAAACTTGTTGGGTATCATTCAAAAGGGTCATATGTGACATATTATATCTCAAACACTCTCCAAGAACTGCTGAATAACTTTTAGAACATCAAAGCTGTTTTCTACCGTCCACGAACGATAACGTTAATAACCCAAACGAAGCGACGCCACGCAGGCTCCCAAAGCAGAAGCTACAGCCCCGCCTTTGGAACGGAGGCGTGCACGCGGACGCCCCGGCAAGACAAAACAAAAGCAGCCGGCGAGCGCGCTCACGCTGCGTTAAACACTCAGAAGGAAATGGATTTATGAATAAATCAGAGGAGATTGTCGGTCTTAAACCCGCCCCCAGCACGGGTTATCTTGACCACATACAACGTGTGACCTCACTGGAAAAGTCGCATGACAACGATGGTTTCTGTAAAGTTTACCACACAAGGACAGTGCAGGTTTTTGTCCCTGTCCTGCACACTGTGTGAACTCAGGTCCACAGGCAGCCTGTGCAGGCTATTCATTAGTATGGGGTTCAGTGGGATTCTGTGGTGCTTTAACAGTGTTAAACTAGTCTATTGCCACCTTTGTGTGATTCAACCAGCATATACCAGAGACCAGTTATCTCTATTTCTCACTCTGATTGGCTGCTGTAGAAGTTACTGCTTCCTCTCTGCTCTGTGTTTTTTAATCTTTCAGACCAGGAAACCATCTCAGCTCAGTCTGGGCAGAACGTCACTCTGACATGTCAAGCTTCAAACAACACCATCCCAGTTGTGGAGTGGAAAAGAGCTGATCTGGGAGAATATGTAATTTCATATCGGGATGAGCAGTCTGATCCAGAGGAGCAGCATCCAACTTTTAAGAACCGGGTGGATCTGCAGGACAGAGAGATGAAGGCTGGAGACGTGTCTTTGATTCTGAAGGATGTGACGGTTAATGACGCTGGAACATACGAGTGTCGTGTTGCCCAGAAATCAGGAGAATCAATGGGGCTTCTCTGCAACATCACACTTAGTGTTGTTGATCCTCCAGGTGAGTGAGCAGAGTTGAGTGTGTGTGTGATCAGAGGTGAAGCTGCTTCCTGGTTGTTGATGTTTGTTTCTAAAGATGTTGTTGATGAGACTTTGTAGAAAGCAGCTGGTCTGAGTGATGTGATCAGAGTGCAGTAGATAATGTCTGACAGCAGTTTGAAGAGGAAATGGATTCTGTTCTGTTCTTCACTCATCACCTACCTGACAGCTGACACCTCACACCTGTTTCTCACCTGCAGGTCAGCCAGGAGGACACACAGAGGATGGAGGGAAGGAGGCAGAAGAGAAGGAAGCAGGAGGGAAGGAGGATGGATCTGTTGCACTAAAAGTTGGTCTTCCAGTTGCTGCTGTTGTTGTTGCTTTTGTTGCTTTTGTTGCTTTTGTTGGTGTCGTGATCTACAGAAAATGTAAACAACAGAAGCAGGGTTCTTTCCAGCCTCCAGCTGAACAGCAGCATGTTTGTAATGTTTCTGTTTTTTTTCCGGATGATCTGAGTCTACGTCCACACGTACACGGGTATTTTTGAAAACTCAAATTTTTCTTTTTTTTTTTCTTTTTTTAAATCCCGTCCACACATGCGTTTTTTAAAAAGGTCTCCGTTCACATGCGAACGCCAAAAACAAAGTCAAACGCTGTCAAGAACATGCCACATCCTAGCCATGTAGAAATGTTGGCCAATCAGAAGTCTAGAAGCCTGGGAGCGAAAGAGTAAGCTGTAAGGTTTTATGCAAACTTTAAGAATTTTAAGTTATTGTGTTTTTCTGGTAATTTTGATACATATATTTATATTACAAAAGCGTCTGACATTTATTATATATAGCTTTAAGCACTGCATGCATTTAACTGTATTGGAGCACACTGTATTTAATATATTTATTTTGACTACAGACTTCATTAGTGATGATGAGTAGGATTTTTTATTATATTGTAAAAATGAAATGTAATTGACTTCGATTCATACAATTGTTATGCTCCTGTTTCAGGGGGTTTGTGGTTCTAATGTTTCTACTGTAAAGATAAAGTGCCTTTTGATATGACTGTTGTTGTTTCCTGAATAAAACTGAAGCTGGAATCAAAGTGATCCATGTTTTGCTTGTTTCTTTTTTGTTTTTCTTGCAGTTTTCAGACAATTTTACTACAAATATTATTTTACCAATAAATATTAAGAATACATAATGACTCCCATAAACTGTGACAGAGTTCATAAACACAACAGCTGCTATAAATGTTGTAAAACATGTTTATGTTTTCATTTGTTAACCTGGTTGTTTATGACTGCAGAAAGAAAAAACAAAGGATTTAACTGATTTTTGTATTTGTGAAATGTCAGAAAAAGAGAGAGAATTGTTTTGTACTTTTTATTACTTTCATCAAAGTCAGAAGTATGCATACATTTCCTTAGTATTTGGTGGATTTGCCCCGAAATTGTTTCACTTGGGCCAGACATTTATGGTATCCTTCCACAAGCTTCCATCTATAATAGTTTGCTGGAGTCTTGACTCACTTGACAGAACTGGTGTATAAATAGATAAATCAAAGCTTTTGTGGGTCATTAAGACTGACAAAGTGGAGTTGTGGTGTAATGTCGGCATTACACCACAAGGGATGTTTAAAGGGGTGGGTGCTCAAAGTTACAAAGGGGCGCATTGAACCAGGCTGAATAACAGCAACACACATTCATGAAGAATCTAATATGGGATCACATCATACTATATTGCTGTTGTGAGGTGGCGACAAGGCAAAGCAAACGTAGCCGATGTTTTACCTGATGGGTACAATGTTGCTGTTGAGGGGTTTCTGCTGCTCCTGCTGCTGATAGTGCTGGAGGGCAGGGCTGTGTTGATCTGAGACTGTAGACATTAAAAAGTCCATAGGAGAGATGGTAGCTGATTAAACAAGTGTCATGAGATAATAACAAATGCAAAGATTGGTGAAAGCGCTTGGAACAAGGGCTGGGCGATATATCAAGTTTTTTTAAAAATATCGATATATTTTCATACGAGATATAAGATGTGACAATATCGTTTATATCAATATAGTATATGTTACATTATAAAATCCTTTCAGTTTCTCAAAAATCGACAGTGCACCTTTTGTATGAATTCTGGTTGTGCTTACTGACCGCAAACGGATTTTATGTGGTACACGGCGCTCAGCAATCTCTCAAAAAATGTTTTAGTACGACTTCGTTAAGCTACGGGGCTGCACCGCTTGATGGATTGTCGGAGCATTACAGCCAGAGGTGTGGACTCGAGTCACATGACTTGGACTCGAGTCAGACTCGAGTCATTAATTTTATGACTTTAGACTTGACTTGAAAAAATGTTCTAAGACTTGTGACTTGACTTGGACTTTTACACCAATGACCTGGGACTTGAATTGGACTTGAACCGGTTTACTTGAAAAGACTTGATATTTTACCCCAAATATAAAATTTAACATGCATATTATATAGAGATTGAAAATGTGACGTCATTCACGGGTAGAACCGCAAAGGATTCTGGGAACTCGTGGCAAGCGGTACTAGCGCACGCAGGCTTTCAATTAAAATCAGTCACACAGCGATAAAAAGAAACACAAAAATGTCAAGAAGCTGTTGTATTATTAACTGCAATAGCCGGTCGCATGACAGCCACGGGAAGCCGACGGGTAAAGAGATCGGTTGTTATCGGATTACGTCGTTGAAGAGAAATTGTTCGAGCCATGTTTCCGAAGTAACAAAGACACGACGGATGGCCTGGATTGCAGCCATTCAAAGATCAAATATAACGTCCCAGAACACTCCAGCTCACAGGTTAGTCTGCTCCAAGCATTTACACAAAGGTCAGTGTTTTTTAGTAGTTAATACGTCATTTTCATAACATAATTGGTGATATAGGTTACAAGCAAGTCTGGCGCTGAACAGAAATTGTCGCGCTATGCTCCTTTGTTTATTGTGCATAAATAGTGAATTGTCCTGACACAATATTGCGTTTCGCTTCTGTTATTATGGTACATTGACAAAAACATATACTTTTATTCACAGGATAAAACAGGTTTTTTGTATCACTAATTGCCCAGTGCGATTACAGCATACAATATTATTGTCACTGCTACATTTCTGTGATGCTACCAGAAATTATTTCCACTACTAATTAATTACCATTGAGCTCAAAGGTCCTATTAATAAACGGTTAAGGAATGTGTATTTATGACGACGATTTGTGAGACTGGTAAACTTATGATACGTACGATGGTCTTTCGTTCTACACGGTGCATTTCAAGGTCCTGCACCCATCCGTCGGTAAACTGTACCTGGGCTTGTTGCAGTGACCTGAAGTTACTAAACTTCATGAGTGTATGCACTCACTCCAAGAACCGTATAATTATAAATATGCATATAAATATGCTACGATGAGATAGCTGACTTCATCTAACTAGCAAATGTTGTCCAGGCTACGTTGGTGATGCAGTTTTTTTTAATATGTATGATATTTTTGTCATGCGATTTTAAAGCCGGTCCTACAACCGCATCCAAGAATAACATGCAGCTTATCTCAGAACTGTCGGTGAAAATTATTCTTGGAGCTAGGTTTAATTGAGCTGCATTTTAAAGAGGTGCAATTTCACAATTTGTGTATATTTTCTAAGTTCACTATTTTGTCATGTGTTGAGAAAAACACAGATTTTAAAATTACATGGTCTAATATTTACATTTAGCATAACTGCAACATTATTTTTTTATTTTTTTTAAAGACTCGAAAGGACTTGAAATTCAAAGTTTCAGACTTGTGACTTGACTCGGACTTTTACACCAGTGACTTGAGACTCGACTCTGACTTGCCTGACATTACTTGAGACTTGACTTGAGACTTGCAAAACAATGACTTGGTCCCACCTCTGATTACAGCTACTGTAGTCTGGTGCTTCGCGGAGTGATACGTACTGTACTTCGTAATATTACCGTATTGTGTGTGTAAGGGCCATAAATGGCACCTGTTAAGAGACATGGTTACAAAGAGGATTTCAAACTCAAGGCTGTCAGTCAAGCAGTAGAACTCGGAAATAGAGCAGCTGTGAAATCTGTCTCTTTGTTATTATGCTCAGCGTCTATTAGTTTACATTTTGACTGCACAATTGTGAGCTTTTTGTTATGCACAAAAACAACATTGTTTTCTTTTATTTATGGACCATGATTATTTAATAAATGCTGATAATTTATTTTTGAGTAATTTCTTCATGTACATCTATGCTGTATGTAAATAAAAGTGCCCGTGTGACATCTGGGACACAGTGTGACTAAGAACTCTCTTTTTGTTCTTAACTTATGGCTTTAAAAAAAATATCGAGATATATATCGTATATCGCCATCCAGCTAAAAAATATCGAGATATGAATTTTGGGTCATATCGCCCAGCCCTACTTGGAACCATAACGCAACAAAAAACTGTGAGAAATAAACTAGGTCCTGCCTGTGAATCAATCTTTGCCTCTTTTCCTCCTTCCATCTCCTCATCTCATATAACACTCTCAACTTGCTGTCCATCTGAGAACAAGACACAAACTGCAACACACTACAGTGTACGCTGTACACCTACTTACTGGTTTTGTTACATTAGTCCGTTTCTCTGAGGTAATTTGTGTTTCTGCTACAGCTCCAGACCACCCAGGCAGAAAAAAATGTGCGTGCTCTTTGCGAGCTCATTCCACTCATAACGAGTGCGTTCTGCCGTCAAGGGCGATCATTGGTTAATGACGATCATGTGACTGATGCAAGCCTGATCGTTTTATGTAGCAAAAACTATGATTAATTGATAATATAATTTTTGAGAGGCACAGACAGGACTCCACAAGCACAAACGCATTAAAAAAAAAAGTTGCCTCAAAGGGCACTTTGGGCTCCTATCAGTAAAAGGGGGTGGGCCCATCCCCCCTTTCTCTCTCTGACTCCTGCTGTAACTACCGCCCCTCCCCCTTTCTCTCTCTCTCTCACTCCTGCTCTGTTCCTGCCCTACTGCAAGTGTAACTACCACCCCTCCCCCCTTTCTCTCTCTGACTCCTGCTGTAACTACCGCCCCTCCCCTCTTTCTCTCTCTCTCTCACTCCTGCTCTGTTCCTGCCCTACTGCAAGTGTAACTACCGCCCCTCCCCCCTTTCTCTCTCTCACTCCTGCTCTGTTCCCGCCCTACTGCAAGTGTAACTACCGCCCCTCCCCCTTCTCTCTCTCTCTCTCTCTCTCTCTCACTCCTGCTCTGTTCCCGCGCTACTGCAAGTGTAACTACCACCCATCCCCCCTATCTCTCTCTCCCTCCTGCTCTGTTCCTGCCCTACTGCAAGTGTAACTACCACCCCTCCCCCCTTTCTCTCTCTGACTCCTGCTGTAACTACCGCCCCTCCCCCTTTCTCTCTCTCTCTCACTCCTGCTCTGTTCCTGCCCTACTGCAAGTGTAACTACCGCCCCTCCCCCCTTTCTCTCTCTCACTCCTGCTCTGTTCCCGCCCTACTGCAAGTGTAACTACCGCCCCTCCCCCTTTCTCTCTCTCTCTCTCTCACTCCTGCTCTGTTCCCGCGCTACTGCAAGTGTAACTACCGCCCCTAT
>NW_024584438.1:11580-16610 GCF_018398535.1 Haplochromis burtoni
TAAAAACGGCCTGTTTTTGAAGTGTTTATAACCGCGTAATTGTACCCATATTACAATGACTGCAGTTCTTTTGGCCACTTAAAATACTCTTACAGAACTGTGACGTTATATTTCTTAGCCAGATCTCTCTGGAAATCCCAATTTTATGTCCATAAGACTCCAATCATAACAACCCAAATGATCACACTGAATATAAAACGAACGAACTGCATTTCTTGCAGCATAAGCTCTCTGTAGGCCGCTCCTCTCTCCTGACCGAGGATGATCACTGTAGAACTACACAGCCTTACATGACGTGACACCATTTTGTCCGCATTAGGGCGAAGAAGACGGGAAATACCACAGCGAGAGCCCAGCACGGCCATATATATGGGACTTCATCTGCTCTGTAACCAGGCCTGAAACAATCTCCTCAATTTATATGTCTGTGTTTTACTTACCCCAACACGCCGAGGCTGTAGAAGTTACAGGCTTTTGTGCCCGATGGCAAACGTCGGGCAGACAACATGTTGTGCTGGATGTTGAATAAACGGTTTCCTCGACGCTGAGTCCCGAGTTATAAAAATAGTTTTAACTTCAAAGTTAAGTCATTGTCGTCTTCGAGTACTGGATATCCCAAATCTTTTTTTCTACATTATCCGTTAACGACCGAGATAAAACCAAACGTTCTTCTTCCCCTCGAGCGGACTAAAGGGAGAAAACGTCACGAGCAGTAGGCGTTTCACTAAAGTACAAAGCTCCTCCTCCTCTTCAGCGTCGCTACACAAACGAGCCAGTATGCTGAATAAAGGCCGCTCACCAGTGTGCGGAGAATATCTGACAATGTCTATAACTGTGGTAATAGTAATATTTTAGTTACACTACTTAAATTTTCAAACAAATTCTTACTTTAGACAACTGAAAGAGTAAAATTATGCAAAGACCTTGATATAATTATTTTAGCTCCCTGAAACATGTCATTTAAATGAAAACCTTTACTAGAATTAAAACAAATATTCTGAATATATTATGATTCAGATTTGATTGATTATAATTATCCTTTTATGCTGACTGTGTGGTTACTGTGTTTAAACTACAAGTAGATGTGCTACAGACTAAATCGTTGTATTATTTCTGTTCTGGGTTTTAACTGATTAATTCAGATTTAGCAATTTGATGATGGATCCTCCTTAATTGTTAAAAAGTATTGGTGATACAGACCCTTTATTTACGTGGTATGGGATTGATAACAAATCTTGCAGTGGCACGCACCGCTGCCAAGGATGGCATGCTCAGGGTGCAAATCCAGGGAGCTAGGCAGCTCAATTCAGCAGCAGCTGGAGAACTTGCTCTCCCTGCTCAATCAGAAGCTCATTTAGAAAATTTAAGTGCACACAGTATTTGCGGTCATGCTGTATGAACTTGTGTTCACAGGCAGCTTGTGCAGGCTCTTTACCAGTGTAAGGTTCAGTGCACCTGGTGTATAAACTAGAGGCTCAGGAATGTCAGCCTACTTAAAACAACCTGGACAAGTTCATGTCGTCTTCACCAAAGGAACAGTTGTTTATAGATTATTTTTATTCATCTGTACACTTGTTCTAACAGGTCTAATGGTCAGGTTCACTTGATTCAACCAGCATAAACCACGGACTCTTGGTCTCTCTCTGATTGGCTGCTGTAGAAGTAAACAGTTTGACCTTTAACCTCTCTGCTCTGTGTTGTTTCCTCTTCAGACCAGGAAACCATCACAGCTGAATCTGGACAGGATGTCACTCTGACATGTCGAGCTCCAAACAACAACGGTGACATTGTAGAGTGGAGCAGAACAGACCCGAGAGATACGTTTGTCTTTGTGTTGAAAAACAAGAAGCACAACGGAGATGTTCAGGACCCATCCTTTAAGAACCGTGTGGCTCTGCAGGACAAAGATATGAAGGATGGAAATGTGTCTGTGATTCTGTACAATGTGACGGCTGCTGATAATGGAACATATGAGTGTCGCATCATTGAGGCACGAACAGCCTCATATGCCCTCATCAGCAGCATCACCCTGAGTGTTGATCCTCCAGGTGAGTGAGTAGAGTTGAGTGTGTGTGTGATCAGAGGTGAAGCTGCTTCCTGCTTGTTGATGTTTGTTTCTAAAGATGTTGTTGATGAGACTTTGTAGAAAGCAGCTGGTCTGAGTGATGTGATCAGAGTGCAGTAGATAATGTCTGACAGCAGTTTGAAGAGGAAATGGATTCTGTTCTGTTCTTCACTCATCACCTACCTGACAGCTGACACCTCACACCTGTTTCTCACCTGCAGGTCAGACAGGAGGAGACACAGAGGATGGAGGGAAGGAGGCTGGAGGGAAGGAGGCAAGAGGGATGGAGGATGGATCTGTTGGACTGAAAGTTGGTGTGACAGTTGGGGTTATTGTTGTCGCTGTTGTTGGTGTTTGTTTTTTGATCTACAGAAAACGTAAACAACATAACCAGGGTTCATACGAGCCTCCAGTTTAATGTCAGCCTGTTGGAAATGTCTCAGTGTTTTCCAGCTGATCTGAGACTCCTGCTGTTACACAGGTGACACTGAGCACTCAGGGTAAAGCCAGTTGTGGTTTTTCAATCATGTAAGTGAAACAGGAGCAAACTGAAATGTCACACATGCCATCAAGAAGTAGCAAAAAAGATTTTTATGGGTTTTAAATGTTCTTTTAATTTTAGTCCAGGAAACCTTTTCAGGTTTTATGTTTAAACGTCCATTATAGAGTTGGTTTTTATGGGTAATAGAAAAATAGTTCAGTAAGTTTAGTATTATAAAAGTCTAAACTGCTTACAAAACAAATGTAAATCAGGTTACTAACATCAAACATGTTCTGTTTGTACTGTGAGCTGTAGCTGCTACTTCCTACTCTCGACCTCCTGCTGAGCTAACGTCTCTTTAACTTTACTTTTAATATCAAACTACCTGCTGCTTGACTTTAAACAGATAAAACACTCATGTTTACATCACAGAAGCTTTTAATATTTACTATATTCAGCTTTAAGCACTGCACACACTTCTTAACTTTGTTATTGCACACTAGTTGTTTATTTTTCTTTCTGCCTTAATAAAAACTTTCTGACTTGTCCAATCAGTTCGTGCAGATTTCAGGGACTTTATGATCAAAATGTTTTACTGTAAAAGTGCCTTCAGGTGGTTGTTGTTGTTGTTGTTGTTGTTGTTGTTTCCTGGTGCTTCATGAATAGACTCAAATTTTCTTTTAAATCAGCTTCAATCAAATAACCATAACCTTCCACCAGGGAGCACTTTAACATACACAGACCTGTCTGTAACCCATTTACTGTTAGTTTTCTTATGGTCTTCTTACTTAACCCGTATGCTTAGACACTCGAACACATTGCACAGTAAGAGTTTATTGGTGCTGTTATTTACTTTTACATAGAAAAATTTTCTATTTAAAAATATATTTAAAAATTCATCTGTAGATATGACTTTGTGTTAATTTTCAGATATTAAATCATGTTCATTGTATCTCCCAAAGTAAAAGCTTACAGGCAAACATCACATTCATCATCAGTGATTCATTCCTTTCTAAACTGTAAATGAACACAATAAAATACATTTTTCTTCATGTGGTCGTCTGCTCTGAATCACTTTATAAATCTGCATCATGCTTTCATTTCACTCTCATCACTCTTACTGCATGAAAACGTGCTGTGAGCACTTTAGTTTTGACTCTCAGCTCTACCAGCCTGAAGTCATTTACTTCACTGATGAACTTTCTGAAAACAGTCGTCTGTCTGCAGATTCTCTCAGACTGGATAAAGACAGATGTCACAGATGTTCACTTTATTGCTCCTGACAGATCATCAGACACCAAACTGCACAGTAACTAAGACTCATGTGTGAAAGTGTTCCTGCTGCTTTAAGTCTGTGGCTCACATGAACTTTGTTATCTGCTCTGAAGAGGACTGAAGTGGGTTTGGGTTCACCACAACAACTCACGTTTTCCATCAGACATCTTTGTGAAACCCACAGAAGCACACGAGAAGATCAAGTGAGACCAAAGTTTATTGAACCTGCAGAGAAACCAGATCACTGCTGTGGAGACGACAGCACACTTAGAAATAACATAAATAACAGCAAAGTTACTGAAGACATAAAACATGGATTACATCTACATTTTAGTTACATAACATTTATTATTGTTTATGTATAATTTATGTCTTGGTCACGCTTTTATTCAGAAAGGCCTGGTGAAGAAAAATTCTTTTTTTAATAAAAAAATTAAAAACTAAATTAAGAAAGTAAAAATTTTCCAGCTTCTTTATAAAAGAAAACGAAACAAAAACTCTCCATTTGAACTTTCAGTGATTTGAACTCAGAGGTTGTGTGAGGTTTCCTTCATGAGGAGAACAAACAGAATATAAACCAGTGTGTTTACAGTGAATGTGTCAGGTCTGAGCTGCTGTGTGGACCAGTTAGAGAGCAGCAGCTGGATCCCAGTGGTTGGACTGGTGGACGACTTCAGTGAGGAGTCGATGACATTTGGCTCTGGTAGAAACTCTGCACACACAAACACACAGGAGGAGAATATAAGCACAAAGCAGAGCCTCTCTGTTCTCTTTATATACAGCAAAGTGAAAGAATGATCCTTTAAAAGTTATTCAGCAGTTCTTGGTGAGTGTTTGGGATATAATATGTCACATGTAACACCTGTGGATGATATCCAACAACTCTGAAGCAGAAATATTTTTTCAGTCACAAGTTAGAGGCCACAATCACTTTTTGGCAGCTTGAAAATTACATATTATCGGTATTAATGTTCTTTCAAAAGTTATTCAGCAGTTATAAAGGACTGTTTGGGCTCCTATGTGTCACATGTAACCCTTCTGGATGATATCCAACAAGTTTGAAGCCGAAATATTGTTTCAGTGACAAGTTATAGGCCACAATCACTTTTTGGTAGCGCTAAAATGCCATGTTCTCAGTCGTTATTCTGAACAAACAAGAAAGAGTCATGGTGATACTGGCACAATAGGTCTTTATTGTTTTAACTACTA
>NW_024584439.1:0-1161 GCF_018398535.1 Haplochromis burtoni
GCGAATTTAACTATTTGATTTCAATCGACAGCTGGGATAGGCTCCAGCGCCCCCCGCGACCCTGAAAAGGATAAGCGGAAGCGAATGGATGGATGGATGGATTTCAATCGAGACGTGACCTCTCGTCCTTTCACATACACACACAATCTAGAGGCACTACAACGAGTTCGCTCCCCTCCACATGGAATCTAGGCAGCCGAAAAACTTGGGCCCGCCCTCGTGCAGGCTTTCAACTGTGACGAGGATCCCACACCTCGATTTAGCTGTTCAGGGGTCCTCAACTTCCCAGATTGCCACCCTAGTTCCCGTCCCATGGGTCTCGCCTTGCGTCCAAAGTGAGTGGAGCAACCATGCCTAAGGATAATTACTCCTACTCTACTAATTTCAGTCGTTATCCACAACAACCAATTCGTTTACTCGGCTTATTTACTTATTATACTCACAATTTAGTTGCTCTAATGCATTGGGACGGATCACACACCGCCTCTTTGTCTACTGCAGCAAATTGACAACAACTTAGCGAACAGACAATTTAGATAAGCTCCAATGTGCACACTTTTGATTAAAGGTGGTGCTTACCTTTTTAAGATGACCCGGAGTGCTTTTTATTAAAGCACGTCCAGTAATATCATTCTAACACAGGCCTAGAAGAATTTGGAGAAGACAAGAGGTACACAGAAGGAGAGATATTGTTCCTCACCTTACTAACTTTTTCAACAAAGAAAGAAAGAAAATTTTCAGTCATCATTTGATGGAATTGGGACAGCTGGTGGAGCTGGAGCAACAATATCACTAATGGTATCAAAAAGTACCTTGGGGTTACCTCTACTCTTTGAGACTAAGTCAGAGAAATTGTTAGGTTTTGTATTGTTGATTGTCATTTATGCTTAGAAATATTTAACCATATATGCTTAGAGGTGTATAATCAATTGTGTAGTGATAGGATGTGTGATCTTTAGCAGACTGCCTACATCCTGGGAGCATGGGAAGAGGTCGTACCTTGTTTTATTGTTTTATGGCAGGATAAACATGGTTGTATTTGTTTTAGGCTAAGTGCCTTTTGTTTAGATGAACTGTTGGACTTCCAGACCAGCAGGTTTAAGGAAGTTATTTATGGGGTCACACTCTGACCACACACACACACACACACACACACACACA
>NW_024584439.1:9465-16609 GCF_018398535.1 Haplochromis burtoni
GAGTCGCGTGTCATCTACAGCATTATTGCGAGGAGATTAGGAGAGATGCTCTCGAAGAGCAGATATAGAATTATTCACGGCTCATGAAGAAAAAATATATAGGGAGACGGTTTTGATGTATGTATATCAACAAGAGAAGCTGCGTAAGCATTGGTGAGCGGATGCCAGAAGCGCTACAGGCATGATGTGCCAGTGCTGGGCGCGATGCTTGTAGGGCGCATTAAAAAGTTAGAAAACGCAAGCCGAGGTCCCCCAAGTGTGTGTTCCCTATGTGTGCACTTATGCTTGTGGGGTCTATGACCGCTCACTAGTGCTTGGTTGGTAAATAGTGAAGAGTCCTGTGATGATGCTAAGAAAACCTCAAAAACGTCATAGTCATCATCCATGTGTATGTTAAAATCCCCAATTATAACCAGTCTGGACAGCTTCAGGGTGGAAGGTAAAAAGTCACTGAACTCCTTTAAGAACTGACCATTTGGGACAGGTGGATGATACACTACAGAACAGTAACACAGATCTTTATTTCCAGTTTTAACCAGATGTAGTTCAAACGACAATTTTTGTTTTTTTACCCCATTATACTTGGAGCTTAGACGAGAGAATCGATAATACAAAATCTCTAAACTATCATGTAGCACGCAAATTTCCTCTCCAGCAGGACATCGCTCCGCAGTATGGATCTAGGTGTACTAGGCGTCAAATGACACAGAGGGACACTAAGAAGACTAGTATAGTGAATGGGAGATATTGGTAGGGAACATTTGAGTGGAAGTTCAACGGTTGGAACGGATAAGATGTTTGTTAGAGAATGAAGTAGGGACTGGTGAAAAGTCGTAGGCGTACGGCTAGACAGGCAGAGCGGAGGACGCCGAAAGCTTGAGTGCAGATGTCAAATATAGTCAAAAGATTAAGATTTGTTAGTCTTATAAGTTGTTGGGTGGAGCAGGAGTGACAGAAATAGAAAGTAAGATGATCAGCAAAGAATGGTATAATAGAATGAGCATATATTTATTGTAGGATTGACAGTTAGTGTGGGACCTCGACGAGAGACTGAAATTCTCGACGCATAACGCACAATCCACTGCCAATCATGACTGGTGGTATGAGACCGTGGATGCAAGTCATTGTCAGGTAAGAGACACGCACAGCGATCCTCCTAGAACGAGGGGACACGTAAGTATGCCGAGATATGCCGATGTAGAGAGCCGAGCGCGAGAGGGAGGTGGAAGGCAGGAGAAGTTAACCACGTGAGGGTCAATACGGAATGGGAGGGAAGGCATCTTCGGGGAGGGAGCATAAGACATTGAGTCACAATTTAGTAAGTGGACTAGAGCAGGGGCTAGGACAGCAGATAAGTGATCAGTCTACGATTGACAGTACAACAACGATGCTACACTAACAACATATGCACATTCAGTCAGCTGACACGAACACAAAATGAAACCAACCATATTGGTGGATTGGTCCCAAGAGTAGCTATGTTAACACTCGCACAAGATAAGTCGTTGTTTCGCTGATCCCTCATAATGCCCACGTAACGAGAGGTGGTGGACTAGATCTTGACTGTCGCCATTCGTTGTGTAATGAATCGTGAAATATTGGTAAAATTCTGTACTTCCGTCTTTTCTCACAGAACTGGTGTGTGTGCATACACCCTTGTATTAGAAGTGCGAACTTTTGTCTTGGAAAGGTCTCGCCATCTATCCTATGGCAACTCGCTGCACATGAATATGGTAACACAAAAAGTAAAATAAATAGTTTGTTGTGGTATCTTTAGACTATAAATGATAATTCATCCATAACGAAGTGCTTGGAGATTGCTTAGGTGTTTCTCAGTCCTTCGAAATTACACGCCATGGCTGTCCTACACTTGCGATCTTTTTTACCCTCTTTCTGCTCCGCATTTCTGTATTCATAAGCCTCAAAGAAGGGTACCTGTGGGAACTCTTGGACAGATATGCAAAAGTACAAAAGATTCTCTCGTAACAACACTGAGAGCAAATCGGAGAGGGTAGAGGATGACTAGTACTTGGTTTTGGGTAAGGTAAAGAGGATGTTAAATACTCCAGACGCAGACTCATAGGATTGGAGGACAGAATTTGCCAAAAGCAGCCTCAGATCGGATAGTAAAGGCTGAAAGTGACAATGATACAATTCGAAGAGACAAAAAAGGAAGAGCAGTTGAGAGAGTCGACAAAACTAAACAGCAGCTAAGCAAAGATAAGAAATCGAAGTAACAGAAAATGGCAAAAAACGATGCATTGAACTTATACCTAGACCACGCCTACATGGCAGAAAGTCCACCACAAATCACAAGGAGCCATATCGTGCGGAAAAGCATTACTCTCGATGAAACTTGCAAAGCCCAAGACACAGCATACTTAACAGCACAGGAAATTGGATGTAGTTGCTTTGCTGGAATATTCTGTCTTAGTGGTTGTAACTGTCGTCTCAAAACAAGTGCAGAGTCAAACAGTTTTAAGTAATCATATAAATTGGTTATCTGAAAAGTTTGATGATAAATGGACATAGTAAGACTATAGAAATATTGTAAGAGAACTTGATATGAATTTTCTATAACCTTTCACCGTAGTGTAGGAACTTGGGATGATTGGTTAACCGAATATCATAGAGGAGAAAACATGATTGATCAGACTTACTTAAGGTGCATGAGGATCGCTTGAATGTAGTGAGCATGAGGACCATATGATGCTTGTTAAATACGACTATGTCAGTCGGCTTACAAATATGGTTTACAGCTTTAATTCCTTGCACCTTGTTGAAACCTGCCAGATAGATTGGTATAGGACACTGGTGAAGGAATACACGTGTATAATGGAAAGGTGAAGTAATGAATCGTGATCTGTGCTAGACGATTTCCAGTAGTATTGGGAAACTAAACGGTTTTATTAAATAATTGCATTTACAACACGATATACTATGATCTTAAATTGATAAGTGAAGCTTGGTAACAAACGCAAGTCAGTGAAGAGTAAGGGATTTAACTTTAGTTAATTAATGACCAACAATACACAGGAAAACGCGTTGTGAGGTCGGATTATACTGCGGTGAAGATCTAGTATAAGGACTGGTATACGTTTATTTCTCGTTACTACACCTACTGTGGTGGGAGGCTTATGTGCGGTGAAGGAACGTTTCCCAAACACCAGACTTCCACATACACTCTCAGCAAGTGGTGGAGGCCAGCAAAGGTGGATTGGAAAAGAAACACAAAGAGGAGAGGGAATAGATGTTAGGGACTCGTCAGAGTCGCGTGCCGCTCGTGTCGCGAGTTTGTGGAACTTCGAAATGCCTAGTCGGGTAGGCACGAAGATAGGATGAACGCCTAGCAGCTCCTCTATAGAGCGTCGAGATGTGTATCTTGTTAAGCCGGGTTCTCTAAGGTGAGTGAAGTACATTTTCAATTATGCGTGACTTGTTTCGAGTTTTTGTGGATAGAGACTATGCTTAGTATAGAACGGACGTTTTAAGCTATTACAGCTGGGTGTGTGAATAGCTATTGATTTTCAGACTGATTGACACCTTTGATTTCGTAATGTATCATCATACGTGTGTTGTTTTATTGTTTACGAATGTCTCGCACCTACCAACTCGTTGCTCGCTTGCGCTCCATAACGAAAATAGACGATCTGGTAACTTCTAGTGAGAAAAAGAAGTTACGGCCGTTATTACGGTGTTAAGGTGAAAGAAGGAACATTTTGTCCACGTATGTTCAGGCTAGCAATGAACGACAAGACTCAAAAGCACGAAGTTTATTTACCTAGTCTTTTCTTAAAATATTATGCTGCATCGCTCGCTACTTGTCGCTCATTCATAGCTACCTGTCGTCTCTCACATAGATTTTCATACTTGTCAATCAGAATAGACTGGTCGAATCTAGATAAGCTGATCGTGGCTCTTCCATTGTTTTCTGTGTTTATCGCACCCTTGCTGAGCCAGCAGAAGAGGAAAAACCCAAGCGAGTTATGCTCGTCGAATTAAATAGATTTCAATCTATGCAATAACACGCTTTAAGCTTGATCACCGCTGTTACATGGGTATTTTAACGCCATATGTGAGTGTATTTTAATGTTTTTATTGTCTAGTATCAAGACGTGATGGATTATGCTGGCAGTGCTAGTCATGACCATGGACTAGATACATGTGGTCTGTGTACTGGTATGAAATGCTTGGGTGTGATGTGTGCTGCTGTGTGGTCATGATATGGTTTGGTTATGTGGTGAGAGGGAAACATGAAGATGAAACCAGGAGATGTCCTTACTGGATCATCAGAGCTGAACAGGTGATGGAGAAACAGGTTTACCTTTTAGGTGACATGGATGAGTTGAAGTTATGAACTGTTTCTGAGAGACAAATAACCCCAGGATCCTTTTTTAGGTAGCTGACAGCTGGTAACTGTGCAGGGGCGGGTCTAGCAAAGTGTTGCCAGGGGGCAGGTCACCTAAATGCACAGTAATGGCAGGTTTTGTAATAAGGCAGATCGCGCTAACATAATATGCACTGTTAGTTGATTATTTACCTGCCGCATTAACGGGAGAGGACGTGCAAACGTTACCGCTGCTGCTGGGTTGAGATTCACGAGTCCGGAGCGGAATTAAAAACACGACATTCATTTAAGGTTATCGCGTGTTTTGTGAGCAAATGCTTTTGCATATTCGTAGTGTTTCCTCCCTTAAATGAAATATCTACTTTGCAAGTATTGCAAGTTGCCCTGTTGTCATCCGTTCTCGTAAAGTATAACCAAACTTTTGAGCGTTTGAGCCGCCATGTTTCCTGCCAGGTAAATGACGCTCCGCAACGTGGTGACGTCATTCGGGGCGACTGGAATCGATAAGGGAATGAACCGTGTGTTTGGCTGATGTTTGTTTTTCTCTTAGAGTGCTTGTAAAGGATTCAGCACAGACAGACAAGTGATGATTGAACAGATGTGCAGTGGTTACAGAATAGTTACATGGGGCTCATTATCTGACCACACTGTTGGGCTCATGGTGAGTGACAAACTTAAGGGACGTCACTGATTACAATGTGGAATGACGTTGAGATGTTAAATAATTTGGAACAAATTATGGGAAAAAGTAGGAGTTTAATGAGTTTAGAATAAACCTGCAATGATCCTTGTCTCTGTGACGCTGAATACTTTATTACACTTATGAGCTGCAGTTGGTTGCAAATGTGAAGTTGTTTTAACTTTAAGACTTTGTCTTCTAGGATACAGGAGCTGGGAGCTAAACAAGCTGAACATTTAAGTGCTGACTAATGTTTTTACACAGGGTTACAGCTTGGAGTGAAGCTGCTCCAAGGGACAAACCCTGGAGATTGTTTTAGGGAGACTGTGCAACACTCTTGTACATGTCTCATTGGGGAGTTGACACATGGCGAAAGCCGTGTGGCGAGAGGAGTGTCTTTTTTCAATTTGTAGATGTCGTGAGGTGCCATGACGAGAAGGAGTGACTGAGAGGATCGCCCACAAAATGGAAGCTGAGGCCAGAGCAGTGTCCTCAGGAGGATCGGAGATCTATCCTTTTCTAGCTATATATATCTCGCGGGAGACGTCTTCGTTGCTTCAGGGCTTGGCTTCCGCCACATACAAAACGGGGACACAAGAGCAAGAGAAACAACTGTTCGGGTGGGGGGACTTTTCCCGTCATTAGAACCCGTACCTAAACGATAAGGGTACCCAGATGTATCTACATGCACAGGGCAAAGTGCTTAAAAAACGATGAAGGGAGAAAGGTTCTGCGTTGACACCTACGTAGGTAGGGGTCGTAAGACAATGCTATATAGCAGGTGTGGCCAGAATCCCGACTGGCTCCTTGTCCATTTAAATCACTTCTAGCAGTGCTTTCGCGCACATTATGTATGAACGTGAGGGAGCGTGCCAAGCTCTGCAAAAGTGTAGGCGAGCGCAGAGGCACCGTGGTCCGCAGCCGAATGGACTTGCTGGTTCTGTTGGCCAACTGACGACAACATGCCATGGGCTGCAGGGCGGACCGGAGAGGTACAGTATCGCCTGCAGAGTTGATCGCGCCATCATAGGTAGGCTGAGGCTGCGCGCTCATGTATTGTTATGGTCTAATGCACGTCGCAGACCCATGCCTAGTGATTTTTGGCGGATAAATTAAACCAGTCCACTGGCCATTATCATTAAGGATTCTATGAACAAAAGTCATACTTATGATTGTCTTCAAGTAATTTACCCACATATACGGACTCTACATCACAGAGATATTGCGACATACTCTGCACTCTGGAGTCAAATTCACCACAATTGCAAAATTGTCCCAGGTTGCCCGACACTCTAAAAGGTAAACCTGTTTCTCCATCACCTGTTCAGCTCTGATGATTCAGTAAGGACATCTCCTGGTTTCATCTTCATGTTTCCCTCTCACCACATATCCAAACCGACATCATGACCAGCAGCTTTACAGCTGTGGCTCCAGCAAACATCAGCTGATACTAGAAATTAATATTAAATAAATTCTAACAACAGCTGATCAAGCTTAAACGTGCTGCTGTTGTTTAGCGCGACATCCGCTGGTTTCCTCTTTCTGGCGCAAAGTGAGCGATAAACAAACAAGAGAAGCCGATCAGCTGATCATTGATCAGTTTCATGATTGAAGTAGAAACGGGAGAGGGAGGGGAGAGAATGAGAGAAGAAGAGGCAGCTGTGCAGCGTAAACACAGAATAACTCCAGCTTTGTGCCTTTTTCATTGTAGCTGAATTACGGGACAAACTGTTCCTTTTCACCTCAATAAGAAACGCGTAATATTTTCTCTGAATACCAGACGGGACGGTTGGCAACTCTAATAACTTATGAACAAAATAAAGTTCAACATCAGTAACATAGCCACCCACCCAGCTGTATAGAAACTCCGTCATGCTAGCTAGCACGCAGTACGGAAAAAGTCAGAATAACGAAAATAAACTCCACCTAAACTTGGTTCATATCTGACCCAGAGAGACTGCAGGTCATAACTTCTTACCTGAAGTTCAGTTCACACTTGGACCGGCGGCCGCCTCGGGTCTCTTTTCCTTCTGCGTCCCTTTTCCTTCATCCACCTGCTGGCCTCCACCACTTGCTAATGTTACTGAATCTGTGGAAGCTCCGCGATAGCCACCACA
>NW_024584440.1:0-16586 GCF_018398535.1 Haplochromis burtoni
CTCTCCAGTGTTAATTTAACACTGGAGATTTTGCTGTGTAGAAAGCCATTATTTACCAGAAACTGGTTTGAGAGCGGCATCTTGTTTGTAACTGACTTGTTGGACTCTAATGGTGCTTTACTGGATTATGTATCTTTTCTGAAGAGACACAATTTAGACTGCCCACTAAAAGATACCAGAAAGGTTTGTCATGCTATCCCATTAGCTCAGCTATTACGCAACACATTGTTACATTCTAACATCAAACCAGCGCTGCCAAGCTTCAAAATTGGAAACTTTAATTGAAATGATAGTACAATAAGTTTATTAGAGTGAACTTCAAATCGATTCTTTTCCATGAGTTTGACTCGGGTAGACGTGTGCAGGCCTTTCACGGGGATCAGTCACTCGTGGAAAAGGTGTTTTCTGAATTTGTTAAGTAGCCTGTTCCTCCAAAAGTTAAAGAAACCCATTTTAAGGTCATTAATAATAAATACCCCGTATCTGAATTTCTAAAAAGGAGGTTTACATTTGGACCCGTGTTCTTTTAGTGATTCAGCCTGTGAAACATTACACCATCTGTTTTTCTCATGTCCTGTATCAGCTGGTTGTCACTCAAATCAGTGAAAATAACTCCTCCCAGACTGAGCTCCAACAGGGAGGGAATAAGTGTTGAAGGCGTTTGGAAAGGGAAGGGCGATGAGTGTGTGCATATCAGTGTATATGTATGTGTGTGTGTGTCCAGAGTTCAGCTGGGACAGTGTCCTTCGCCCTGCCAGGCTAAGTAAACAGTCTTCCTGCCAACCCAGGTGGCCTTTATTCCTCTTTTAGGTTTTAGAGAACAGACTGTGAGAGAATGTTCCAGGGAAAGTAATACAAAAAACACGAGACTAGACAAGGACACAAGAGGCTAAGCAGGGAAGCTAAGGGAGAGGAGGAGGAGAGGAGAAAAGTGCGACCGCCTTCGTCAAGAGCAAGAGCAGAATATAGATTACCTTCTATGCAATAATAACTCCAGTACTGAAAAGAATGGTTCAGATCCCTCCAATCTAAATAATTTCAGGCCAATTTCAAATCTGCCTTTCTTAGCCAACGTTCTGGAAAAGATAGTGGCTGCACAGGTTCATCGTCATCTAGCTGGAAATAACCTGTACGAACAGTTTCAGTCCGGCTTCCGTTCATGTCACAGTACAGAAACATCTCTAGTAAAAATCACCAATGATCTTCTGCTTGCAGCTGACTCTGGACTCATCTCCATCCTCATTCTTCTTGAGCTTACAGCAGCTTTTGCCACAATCTCCCACCACATCCTTCTTCACAGATTAGCATCTATTGGCATCAGTGGTACAGCACTCGCCTGGTTTACTCTGGCTGCTCACAGTTTGTTCAATTACTCTCTCACAGATCAGTATCTACTCCAGTTAATTCTGGTGTACCCCAAGGCTCTGTCCTGGGTCCTTTACTTTTTATCATCTATCTCCTACCCCTAGGTAATATTATCAGGAAGCCTAACTTCCAGTTTCACTGCTGCGCAGATGACACCCAGCTCCAAACCCACAGCTACTCTCCCACCCACATCCATTTCTGACTGTTTAAGTGAAATCAAGGTCTGGTTTACTCACAACTTTCTTAAATTTAATAAAACAGAATTCATTTTAATAGGCACCAAATCAAAACTGACCAAAGTCCCAACCAGTCTTTCGTTATCCATCAATGACTGTTGTCACACCCTCCCCTCAGGTTAAGAGTCTTGGTGTCATCATCGACAGCGCTCTGTCCTTCGCAGCACATATAAATTATATTTTCATCTCTGTAATATTAACCGCCTTCGTCCTTCACTCACTTCAAACAGTACCGCCATACTTGTCGATGCTCTTGTCACATCTCGTTTAGCTTACTGTGAATCCCTTTCTTTGTGGTCTACCTCATAAATCTCTCCATAAATTGCAGTTAGTTCAAAATACAGCTGCTCGTATTATTTCCAGAATTAGATCCACTGAACATATAACACCTGTTCTTAAACAGCTCCATTGGCTTCCAGTTCACCACCATGTCAATTTCAAGATCCTTCTTCTCACTTTCAAAGCGCTTCATAACCTCGCTCCTCCATATTTATCTGATCTTCATACGTACTCACTCCATCGTACACTCCGCTCTTCTTCCCTTCTGTCTGTTCCACCTGCTCGCCTGACTACCATTGGACTCAGAGCCTGTCACTAATGAGCCAAACGCTCTCACCACTTTTAAATCATGTCTCAAAACTCATCTATTCAGCATTGCATACAGCTGATCTGTCTTAGTCCATTTTTACCTTGCTCAGTTTTTATAATTGCTTTTATACTTTTATGACTGAATGACTGACTAAATTTGATTTTACCATGTTTAATATATTTTTTGCTGCTATTGCTCACGTGTTTTTGTAAGGTGACCTTGAGCGTCTGAAAGGTGCCTATAAATAAAATGTATTATTATTATTATTATTATTATTATTATTATTATTATTATTATATGGATCATTTACATCCATCTGTCTCTACTGTGATTAACAGTATCATCCGCTTAGGTAAATACCATCTACATTTTAGCCAGTGGAGAAATACTACACCGTCCTCCACGTGGGTCATTATTCACGTCACTGAAGAAACTGAAATCCAGCAGATCTGTTAAAATCTATGATGACGTTTCTCATCTGTTACTGTTTTGATTTTTGCCTCCAGTCTTTTGTTGTTTTTGTTGTCTTTGAATATTGTTCTACAGTTTTATCCTCTACGACAGTTTGTATTTGCATTGTTTTAATTATTAATTTAAAAAAAAAAAAACCTCCTCTTCCTCCTCCTGTCACTCAGGGCTGCGACCTCCCAGAGCAGAGCACCGTCCACGTCGTCCTCCCTCCTTCAGGCGCCTCCTTTCAGCGGCTCGTGCAGGAGCACCGAGCTGAGGACGGAGAGGAGGAGCAGGAGCAGGGCTCTTTGACCAGGCTGGACCTCAGCTCTTCTCGACTCCCTGCCAACAGTGAGGGAGGAGAGGGCAGAGCAGAGGGGGAGAGTCTGAAGGAGGTGCAGGCTGGAGCTCACAGCAGTGAGTATGTCATGGTTACAGGTGCCTCGATGCCCCGTCCCTTGCTGCTGCTGAAATTCCTGAAATGTAATGTTTTTTCTAATGAAACAAACAGCACACTGGACTCTCAGAAAGACTTATTTATTTATTTTATAACCGATTTTTATTCAATTTAAATTTTATTTTAACTGTTGCCTCAGCTGACAGTACATCCTGTTTGAGTCCCGAGTTTACGAGGGCACCTGAATGCATCACCTGTCTCTGATCAGTGATCCATCACACACCTGAGATGGAGGTGTGAGGGAGGAGTCTGATATATTTCTGATGAAAGAATTAAAAATGAGCTGAAACACGTTTTTATACATGAAAGGATTGGTTTAAATCTTACCTCTCCAATCGGCTCTCTTCGGTTCACTTGGCCACCTCGTCTTCTTCCGCTGTACCTGTTTGCTGTGGTGTCCCTCAGGGATCTGTGTTAGGCCCTACCCTGTTCTCATTATATATGCTTCCTTTAAGTGCTATCTTTGAGAAATACCACATTGCTTTTCATTATTATGCTGACGACATCCAGATCTATTTTGAGTTAAATGATGATCTAGCTATGTCGGTGAGTAACTTTCGAGAGTGCATGTGTGAGGTCAAGCAATGGCTTCTGGCAAATACTCTTATCCTTAATGATAAGAAAACTGAAATTATGATCTTTGGTTTTCTCACTAGCTCCTTTTCTGACACTGTTAGGAATCTGGGTGTGCTACTTGACAGCTCATTTAAACTTGATAAACAAGTGTCTGCTGTCGTCAGATCCAGCTTTTACCAACTTCGCCTTATTTCTAAGGCCAAACACTATATCCCGCACAATGATCTGGAAAAGCTCATCCATGCCTTTGTAACGTCAAGGCTAGATTATTGTAATTCACTTTATTTTGGTCTCCACTCTACCCTTCTACATAGATTACAGACAGTCCAGAATGCCGCTGCACGCATTCTAACTAAAACTAAGAAGTTTGCTCACATCACTCCCGTCCTTGCTGATCTGCACTGGTTGCCTGTGAAATTTCGTATTCAATTTAAAATTCTGTTGCTTACTTTTAAAATTACTAATAACACAGGACCAAGCTATCTTAAGGAACTCTTAAACTCATATGCTCCTGCGAGGGCTTTAAGATCATCCTCACAGTTATTGTTGGTTCAGCCCAGATCTCGTTTGAAGTCTAGAGGTGATCGAGCGTTTGCTCTAGCTGCACCTGAGCTGTGGAATAATCTCCCAATTGGCATCCGGGCGTCTGATTCTATTCAATCTTTTAAATCACGGCTTAAAACATATTTGTTTGAACTTGCTTTTTCTACCAGTTAAATACTGGCCTTGTTTGCAGTGAGTTATTCTATTAATTTTTCTGTTTGTTGTCTTGCGTTGTCTATGCTCTCTATCACTGTGTTTGATGGTACAGCGTTACTTTGCTATAGCTATGTGCTATAGTTTACTCTTATTAGTGGTTTTTACCTGTGAACATAATTCCACACTTATATGACTCTGATATTATAGTGTTAATTGTTTTATTCTTTTATTCTTTTATGTAAAGCACTTTGGCATGCCCTTGGCTTTTAAATGTGCTCTATAAATAAAGATTGTTGTTGTTGTTGTTGTTGTTGTTGTTGTTGTGAAACACATGAAGTGCTGTAATACTCCCTTCAGAGTAGTATTACTCAGTACCTTGCTGGAGCTGTGAGTTCCAGTGCTTCTTGTTTCTTATGTACGATGATAAAGTAAAACGTTTGTATAGAAATGTCCCTGAGCACTTGAGCGCCACCTTCTGGTTGCAGTAGCACATTACATTCTTTCTGCTGCCTGGAAAAGACGAGTACCACCAAATACCCTGAAATTGTATTTATAACCCTAATCATGCTTGGCAGCACCGTACTACTCTGACTGTGTACTGTGTGTAAAGGTGTGCGTACCTGCAGTACCTTCTTCGTGTTCTGTAAGAGCTGCCGCTCCATCGAGCCAGGAAAACTGCGAGCGCGCTGCCGACGCTGCAAACAGACGGCGCTGACGCTCAGCAGGGTGAGAGACGTTTCTGCTTAAACTATACTTTTATTACAGTGCTTATACTGCAGTACTTGTACTACAGTGCTTATACTGCAGTACTTGTACTACAGTGCTTATGCTGCAGTACTTGTACTACAGTGCTTATGCTGCAGTACTTGTACTGCAGTGCTTGTACTACAGTGCTTATACTGCAGTACTTGTACTACAGTGCTTGTACTACAGTACTTGTACTACAGGGTGGTCCATTTATATGGATACACCGTAACAACATGGGAATGGTTGGTGATATTAAAGTCCTGTTTGTGGCACATTAGTATATGTGAGGGGGCAAACTCTTTATGCACTGAAGCTGACACGTTCCCTGAGTTTTTCCAGCAGGATGGTGCACCACCACATTATGGGTGCCAGGTCCGAGCATTCCTAGATGAACAGTTTCCTGGAAAGTGGATTGGTCGTCATGGGCCAGTTGAATGGCCCCCAAGGTCTCCCGATCTGACCCCCTTAGACTTTTATCTTTGGGGTCATCTGAAGGCAATTGTCTATGGTGTGAAGATACGAGATGTGCAGCACCTGAAACTACGGATACTGGATGCCTGTGCTGGCATTTCTCCTGCGGTGTTGCTATCAGTGTGTAAAGAGTGGGAGAAGAGGGTTGCATTGACAATCCAACACAATGGGCAGCACATTGAACACATTTTATAAGTGGTCAGAAACTTGTAAATAACTCATGAAAGAATAAAGTTACGTTGAAACCAAGCACACCATTGTTTTTCTTGTGACATTACCAATAAGTTTGATGTGTCACATGGCCCTCTTCCTATTGAAAAAACAAAAGTTGTATCCAAGATGGCCGACTTCTAAATGGCCACCATGGTCACCACCCATCTTGAGGAGTTTGCCCCCTCACATATACTAATGTGCCACAAACAGGACTTTAATATCACCAACCATTCCTATGTTATTACGGTGTATCCATATAAATGGACCACCCTGTACAGTGTTTGTACTACAGTACTTGTATTACAGTAGTTATACTGCAGTGCTTGTACCACAGTACTTATACTGCAGTACTTGTATTACAGTGCTTATACTGCAGTGCTTGTACTACAGTACTTGTATTACAGTACTTATACTGCAGTACTTGTACTACAGTGCTTATACTGCAGTACTGCACTGACTGTGTGTGTTGCAGGGTCCGTCCTGCTGGGACGACGTGCTCCTTTCCGGTCGCATCCATGGCATCTGTCAGTCAGAGGGTTGTCAAGGCAACGAAGCGGTAAGGGGCGAGGCTTCACCAAAAAGCTGAATCAGTGATGAATCAGAAAATAAGCAGCGGCTCAGAGACTTATCTGCAAACTATTGATCAGCTGTCAGAGGGGTGGAGCATGACTTCAGTTTTTTTTCCCAGATATTTTTATTGAATTTTCTGCATCCATTTTACAAAAGACAAATTGAACAATATGCCGTTTTCTTTTTGAAGAACGTAAAACAATATGAAACATACATTCCACCTCATAATTACAAGAGTACCAGTAGGTGTACAAAAAGGAAAAAAAAAAGGATCCAAGCTAATAATACAAATAGTAAACCCTGGAGTACAAGATAGCAGTTCCTGAGTGGACAAGAGAGATATGCAGAGTTTCAGAACCCACACCCCTACACAAACCAAAAACAAAACGGAACAAACAAAATGAGTGGTCAGCTTAGTCGTCGAAATAAGTCAAATCCGTAAGAAAAAAGAAATATGTATAAAGTAGATAAATAAATGCCATCATAAAGTGCAGGCACAATAGAGTCTGTATAGTTAAGCATAAGATAAAATAGAATAAAGTCTGAGCTGGCTAACTGGGAGTGTTACGGGACTGGAAAGTGTGCACATGATCAAAAAAGGGTTGCCAGATCTTAAAAAATTTGACCATAGACCCACGCAGAGTGAATTTAATCTTTTCGAGTTTGCTAAAATGCAAAGCATCTCTGATCCAGATTTCCCAGGATGGGGGAGAAGGGGACTTCCAACATAACAATATTCTGCGTCTTGCCAATAAGGTGAGAAATGCTACCAAATCCGCCTGGGGCATCGGCAAGACAACTGTATCAGGAAGAACCCCAAACAAAGGGGTTGAGGGCACAGGTTGGAGGGTTAGCTGGATGATCTTTGATAGAGTCAGAAAAATATTAATCCAGTATTGTTTGAGGGATGGACATGACCAAAACATATGTATTAAAGAGGCAGGTGTTTGATGACAGCAGTCGCAATCAGGGCTAAGGTTGGGGTATATTGGAGCTAGTCTGGCTTTCGTCCAGTGTACGCGGTGTAAAATCTTACATTGAATTAACCTGTGTTTGGCACATAATGAGGAGCCATGGACCCGGTAAAGAATTTTATCTCAAAAGACATCCTGAATCACACATCCCAAATCCTGCTCCCATGCCATTTTAATAGCCGAGGTTGAGGAGTTGCCAAATGAACATATTCTCCCATACAGACAAGAGATCAGGCCCTGTGATGAAGGGGGAGGCAATAGAAGGTTATCAAAGTCATGACAAGGAGGTCTAGATGGGAACTGAGAGGATTTCTCCTTAACAAAACTCCGGATTTGTAAGTAGCGAAAAAAGTGACTTTTTGGAAGGCCAAATTTCAATGAGAGCTGTTTAAAAGAGGCAAATGTATTCTGAATATACAGATCAGAAAAAGACCTGATACCCAAGGAGGCCCACAAACAAAAAGTGCCATCAACTAAAGAAGGCTGAAAAGAGGGATTTTTCAAAATGGGTGACACAAGGGAAAAAAGTTCAGCTTAAAATAACGACGAAATTGATGCCATATTTTCAAGGTAACTTTGACAATAGTGTTATTATAAAAACCTGCACTCGGAGGCTGCTTTTGGGCATAAATCAGGGCTGGTAAAGAGGATGAGGCACAGGAAGAAATCTCCAAGCTCAGCCACGCCAGGGCATTATTCATACCTTCCCCCTGTAGCCAGTACCTGAGAATACGAATATTACATGCCCAATAATAGAACATAAAGTTTGGTAAAGCCAACCCCCCCATCTTTTTCGGTCTTTGAAGATATGTCTTGCGTATTCTAGGGTTTTGTTTTTTTTTTTTGTTCCAAATGAACCGAGAGAATCTTGTCTAATTTAACAAAAATAGAAATTGGGATAAATACAGGGACACTGAAAAAGAAAAGAACATTTTGGAAGGTTGTTCATTTTAATCGCATTTATACGCCCTGCCACAGACAGATGGAGAAGAGACCATCTGTCCAAATCCTGCCTAACTTTCTCCACAAGTGGGTTGAAATTAAGCTTGAAAAGATTATGAAATTGACTTGTAATTTTAACCCCTAAATATGTACAGTTGTCCGATACAAGTCGAAAATGCAGTGCTGTGCACTGATGTTTCTGTGCAGCAGCATTCAGAGGGAACAGTTCACTCTTGCCGAGATTCAGCTTATAGCCAGAAATAAGGCTAAACTGTTCAAGTATTGAGAGCACCAAAGGAAATGAGGATGCTGGTTTTGAGACATAAAGAAGCAAATCATTTGTATATAAGGAGACCTTTTGTTCCATACCATTTCTAGTAACCCCGGTGATACCTGGGTTAGATCTCAGCGATATGGCCAAGGGCTCCATTGCAATTGCAAAGAGCAATGGCGACATGGGACAGCCCTGCCTAGTCCCTCTGAACAGAGTAAAAAAGTCAGAATATGTGCCATTTGTTTTGACAGTGGCAAACAGGGAAGTATAAAGAAGTTCCAACCAGGAGATGATTATCCACACGCATCGCTAAAAGTTTAGCAAGGATTTTATAGTCCACATTTAACAAAGAAATGAGACGGTATGAGCCACATTGTAATGGATCATTATCCTTTTTTAAGATCAAGGGTATAGATGCCTGTAGTAGAGAAGGTGGGAGGGATCCAACTTCAAGTGAATGCTTATACATATTTACCATGAGTGGGGCCAGTCTAGGCATAAATTTACGATAGAACTCAACGGGAGACCCGTCCTGTCCGGGACACTTAGAACACTGTAATTTGCTGATAGCTTTCAGGATCTCTTCTACAGTTATTGGTCCCTCCAGCCGAAGACTGTGTGTTTGATCAATTGATGGGAGTTTAAGATGATTGAAAAAGGAGTCCAAAGATTCAGTGCTAAATACAGATTCAGACGCATAAAGAGAATAAAAGTCTCGAAATTGGTTATTAATTATTTTAGGATCCATAGGAACACTGCTTGATGCCTGAATCCGAGGAATGGAATGTGCAGCTGCTGCACTACGAAGCTGATAGGAAAGCAGTTTACTGGCCTTATCCCCATACTCATACTGGGAGTGCTGACACTTCAACAGCATCTCTTCAGCCCGAGCAGAGGACAGGTGATTAAACTCAGTCTGCAAGGACAGCCTGTCGTTATAGGGATGGGTATCGTTTAGGTTTTATCCAATACCAGTACCAAACCGGTACTTTTGAAACGGTGCCGGTGCTTAAATGGTGCTCGAACCGGTGCTCGAACCGGTGCTTAAAGAATGGAGAACACAAACTTTGTCCAAAAACCTCTCATGTTCAGCTGTTTCTTTGTAAAAAGATAACAATGTTAGCCTTTTCTGCAGCTATGGGGGATTTATGGTATCACTCTTGGCTGGAAGCAGTGCTTAAACAATGGAAAAAACAAACTTTGTCCAAAAACCTCTCATGTTTAGCTGTTTTCCACTTTTTGTTTGGTCATTTTAGCCTTTTTGGCCAGGGTGAAGGGAGCATCTGCTATCAAACAAGAAGACAGCCGCATGTAACTACGACGGTGTTTGCTAGTTCACCTTACGTGCATTAATGTGATAACATGGTTAGCCTACTCAACGTAAATGACACACGAACAACATGAAGATACTCACGCAGAGAATAACTGCTGCTGCTGCCATCATCATCCGTTATCGTTTCTGCTCTAATCTTCGGGTTTTTGGGAGATGTTGCAAACTCTGGGTCTGATAACAGGCACCACACCCGCAGTAGATGTGCTCGATGTGTGTGGCTTTATTTTGTGCCACTATTCTGAGTGTACTTAAAAAAAATTTGAGCGCACGTAAAAAAAAATTGCAGTTGCAAGTGTTGCATTTTGAGGTGAAATTTATTTTGCCTCAAACGAGGCAGTGGCGGAGGAACACAGAGTGGCAGAGTTTGAAATATTACTCTTTCTGGGTCACAAAATAAACTTTAAAGATATTTTCATGCGAGAATGGTGCTGTGTAAACTTCTAATATCTGCTCGATTCATCAAGACATCACATATTTGCACAAGTGCTCTAACGTTTTTGGAGCACTTACGAAGTCTAAAATGATCTGAAATTTTTAGGTGTGTTTCTTGTAAAAACACAATCTGGGCACCAAAAATTGCAAATGATGGAGGACCTTACTCCTTTTAATAGGCTGGTTCAGACCTTTACAATTCCAGCTACAGAACGTAAACGAGTGACCTGCTTGTTGGTTATTAATATTTAGTTGCGATACCACGTTAGAACAAAGACAAAAAAACAAAAGCTGACCGGTGAGAAGCACAGAAAGAACAAAGTCAGTGTACAGAACAGTACAACATAAAAACAAAGAGAACGCCCAAACTTCCCCCTAAATGCTGAAGCATTTTCCCAAACAAGATGTGCGCACCCCCCACCAAATACACCCCTGAGCACTTCTTCCCAACCATCCAAAGTGTCACAGTCTGGCGAGGGCAGACTGTATGAATTGAAAAAGGACCCAAAATGCAGACTCCAAGGAACAGGGAACAAAACTTGAATGTTAACAAAAAGCGAGCCGTTTAATATGGCTGGTAAAAAAGGTACACACAAAGGGCAAGGCAAACTGAAGCAAAATTAACACAAACCTAAACTGGGAAATCTAAACAAACAATAAGAAAAACCTAGACAAGGAACTTGGAAGCATGGCATAGGAAACATGGCGTGGACAACAGACGACCTGACAAACACACACTGAAAACAGAGGACTTAAATATACTGAGGGATAACGAGGGGGAATGAGCCACAGGAGGAGAGCACAGCTGAGAGTAATTAAGCAGGACGAGGCAAGGACGCAAAACTAGAAACACTCACATGAGACATGGACCTTCAAAGTAAAACAGGAAACACACTGACTGAATTCTAAAACACGCAAACTTAACAGCAACTGGGGGGACAGAACATAGGAACCTGAAACATGGCACAAAACATCACAGTGGACATAACATGGAACACAGGGAAGCCATATAACAAAGCCAAAGAACTAAACCTATGATAACCATAACTGAGATCTAGGGAAACAAGAAACAGTATATCAAAGGACTCAAAACATAACCCATAATATAAAAGCACAGGATCTCTTCCAAATAAAATAGGAAACATAATGAGACGCAGACATGACAACCAGAACTTAACGTAAGACACAGACATGAAACACATGAAGAGCAGGGGAGATTTACCATAGTTGGAAACACGAGGGGGAAATAATAACTAGAAACACTTAGGCATAATAATACAAACTTGATAACATAAGACACGCAGCATGAAACACAAAGGGTGAGGGGAAGCGTAAATACAGGGGAAGAAAACACAAGGAGTCTAATAACCAAATGAACTTAGATAACCTAATGAACAAAATAAACTCAAACTTAAAACGCTGGGTCAAAAGACCCAGGACCATGACACAAAGTCCCAGTTGAGTTCAAACTCCTTACAATACAAGGCAGAGACAAATCAAGGATTGTATAAAAATATATTAGAACAAGACACATCCTATAAATCAAGTTCACCTCAAATAAATGTTACTAAAAAAAAAAAAAAAAAAAAAATATTTCACAGAAGTTAACCAAGATGAACATATCAGCCTAACGGGCTAAGACACTTATGTGTCCTGAGAGGCAGGGCCCCCCAGGATCTTATTGGCAAAGTCCGTGGCAGACGCAGGATCAATAAACTTACGTACAACTCCATCTGGAAGTGACATCCTCAGTTCCGCTGAATAGAACAGGCCGAACTTGATCCCAGGACTAGAGTGCAGAAGGTGCTTCAAACTAGTAAACTGCGAATGTTTTTTAGCCACTGCAGGTGTGAAGTCTGGAAAAATGGAGATCCTTCTGCCCTGGTAAAGTAGAGGAGAGTTTGCTCCTGCAAGACGTAGCAGCTGTTCCTTGACATGGAAGTAGTGGACTCTAATGAGCGGTGGGCAAGGAGGTGCTCCATCTCTGGGCTTTGGTCCAAGGGATCTGTGAACCCGATCCAACAGAGGTGCTTCATTCAGTTTCAGAAGATCTTGCAGGAGATGGGAAATAAACTCCCTAGGGTTAGATTCAATTAAATTCAATTCAATTTATTTATATAGCGCCAAATCACAACAAAAGTCGCCTCAAGGCGCTTCATAGATACAGAGAAAAACCCAACAATCATATGACCCCCTATGAGCAAGCACTTTGACGACAGTGGGAAGGACAAACTCCTTTTTAACAGGAGGAAACCTCCGGCAGAACCAGGCTCAAAGAGGGGCAGGGCCATCTGCTTCACACCATGGTGTCTAACAGCGCCCCGCCTCACTTCAGTTTTTCCGGGAACTTTTGATTGTCACATGAGCCATCACAGATAATGTCATTGATTAAGCCAGGTGGAGTGTGTGTGTCTGTCTTCAGGAGTTTTACATGAAGTGTGCGTCTCACCCGACGTCAGATGATGACCTTTCCGTGGCCCTCGACCTCATCATGACCAACACCAGAGGCGTGCCCTGCATCGCCTGCACCGATGTCATGTACGGCGCACACACACACACACATGGACACACACACACACACCACCCATCACCCATCAGCCAGGTGTAATCCCACCCCTTCTGCCTCTCAGGGGCGTGGTCCTGGTCTTCCAGTGCTCGGAGCGTCATGTGATCTGTCTCGACTGTTTCCAGCGTTATTGCCAGACGCGCCTGAATGACCGGCAGTTTGTGTACCATCCTGTGATTGGCTACTCGCTGCCGTGTGCAGGTGGGGACAAGGGGTGTGGTCAATGCAACCTTCACTCTTTGTAGAAATATGTCAGGACAAGACTGCCCAAGAATCTGAATTCATTTTCAGTGATCATTGTTCATTAACTGCAGACAGGAGCATGTGACATTATCAGACATGTGTGAGTGTGCACACGCGTGTAAACATGTTTCATGTGTTAATGTTTCAGTCGGCTGCGACGACTCTCTGATTAAAGAAGTTCATCATTTCAGGATCCTGGGAGACGAGCAGGTACACGCAGTACTGCATCACAAAGATAATTATACAAATACTCTCACACTTACTGTGAGTGAAACATTGTGAAGTCTGTCAACACTCGGCCAACAAAAAATGATCAAAAAATAAAAACAAATAAATAAATAAATGAGTGAACGTGGCAGACAGACTCTCAAATATGAAATCCCTGAAGAAGATTTTTGTAAGCAAATGGGAACCAGTAAGAGCCAATGAGAGGCCTCTGCCTCAATCCTAGCCAATTACTGTGAGCAGAAAGGGGTTACCATGGCAACGATAACGCAAGAAAACCAAAATTCATCCAGTGAGCATGCTCCAGGTGAGTCAGCTGAACCACCTGCACCCTCAGTCACCTTTGCTGTGTCCTCTCAGTATGGGCGCTACCTGCAGTATGGCGCTGAGGAGTGTCTGCTCACCACTGGAGGAATGATGTGTCCATCACCTGGCTGTGGGGCGGGGCTTCTCCCACCTGATGGCAGCAGGAAGGTGGAGTGTGACCGCCGGCTTGGCTGCGGCTTTGTCTTCTGCAGACTCTGCAGGGGAGAGTACCATGAGGGGTTGTGTCAGGCAGTGACAGCCCCGCCCACAGGGGAAGCAGCACAGGTGAGCTGGCCAGTTACAGAGGTTGTAGGACGATGACGAAGATAAAACAATCAGCTGACTCCTCTTCTTCCTCAGGGCTTCGTGGTCGGGGAGGAGGCGTCACTCATGGGGAGATGGGAGCCAGCGTCTCTGCTCGTCATCGCCGAGTCGACCCGGCCCTGCCCAACGTGTTCGGTTCCCGTGGAGAGAAATGGTAAGGGACGGCTTTGGTGTCATACATGTCGGGGATCGTGTGACAATGGCTGACACGCTGTCTCCCCCTGCAGGCGGCTGCATGCACATGCACTGCCCGCTGTGCAAGGCCGAGTGGTGCTGGCTCTGTGGAGTCCCCTGGAACAGAGAGTGTATGGGAAACCACTGGTTCAGTTAAACGGGTCACATCACTGCTTGCGGTCACAGAAAAGACTGTTGGTTTTAACATGTTCTTCCTTTTTGTTGAAGCCCTTTCACAATAAAAGTCAAATGAAGTTTTTAGTCTGACTGACTGACTGTTTGAATAAACATGTGAATCCAACAGTGGGAAAAATGTTTATTTTCACTCTTGGACTTTCAGGTTTTACTGTCTCCTTTGTTAATTTGAGTAAACATTTCTGAGTTAAAATATCTTCACGTGTATGCTGAATCGTCCAGGTAAAGAAAGTTGATTCTGTTCATCTGGACGTTTTCAGATGAGAAACGTTTCATCATCAGGTGCTACGGTGGCCCCTAGCCACCGTAGCACCTGGCCCCAAGCACCTGGCCCCAAGAAGTACCTGGCCCCAAGCCAGGTACTTCCTGGCTTGTGTAGTTACTAGGTACCAAAGGCTGCTTGAAATGCGGCCCTCAAACGCATCCTTCATTTCCCTGAATTTTAAGGATGGGTCGGTGTAGCCTTCATGGCCCAACATATCCCAGACTTCATAGTGCGGTGGTGGGTGTGGATAATTTTGCCAAAAAAAACAGTTGAAGCGGGGTGGCCGAAGAGTAAAATTTCAAAAGTAAGTACTGAATATTATGTCACTTATTTATGTGCAAATGTTTAATAATGAAGAACATTAAAACATTACTGTTGGCCACATGTTGGCAAAGTTATGTGCCATTAGCGATGTTTGTACTAACTTGGTTTTAAAGCCTTTACTTTAAAATATGCGCTGTTCAATAGTCGACCTTAATCTTACAGAGAATGTGATGATTTATGGATAATTAAAGTCAGTCATATATCCACAAACACAACAAGCTGAAAGTCAGTGATGCTGCTCGGTTTGCAGTCCTGAATATCACGGCACAAGCAGGATTCACTGCACTGTTAATGTGAGCTATGTTATATTGCTGCCTCTGTTCGGTGGTGTCGAGCCAAACAGACTTTAACGTGTGTTTGAACGAGCTGACGGTTCACTCGTTAAGCTGAAAGAAAGATGCTTTAATCACAGGAGTCACACATGTGTCCACTGTATATGTTTAAAAGTAAGCTAGTCAGTTTTGAAGATTAACAAAGACTAACACTGAGCAGTGCTGATTTTCTAACACTGGAAAATAACTCAAAATGTTAGAAATATTCCAGTGTTAGAAAATCAGCACTGCTCAGTGTTAGTCTTTGTTAATCTTAAAAAATGACTAGCTTACTTTTAAACATTTAAACACTTTGAAAAGTGTTAATTTAACACTCAACAGTGTTGTATTTAACACTCAGAGGAGTGGACCCATATAGACACTCTCTAGTGTTAATTTAACACTGGAGATTTTGCTGTGTATAAGGATGTTATGTGTTTGTAGACTTTCTGCCCAGTTTGACCCATTTAGCAGAAGTCAGCCTGTTTAAGGCTCTGATATCTATTCTGTAAGACTTAAAGCAGTTATGACATGGTCTGATTTTCTCACCAAATTAATGAATATTTCATATATCAGTCTACTCTTCATTCTATCAGACACAGTTATCACAGCTCGTACATTTTCCTTTTTACACATGCATGTAAGCATTGAGCCAAATTTAGTAATGCCAACATATTAAAAGAACAATATTTGTCTCTTATGTATAATACATCTATATATACACTGTCACAGATACTTGTCTTTGAGTGAAGATTTAAGGTGATAAGAAATATAAATAACTGCAACTTGAATCTTTACTGAAGCTCAGTATTTGACACAGAGTTCATGTTCACTTCTGTAATAACTAATAATGATTAATATAATAACTATAATATTGGCCATATTATATTTACATTACCAAAGTGATATGACTTTAGTCTCATGAACAACATTACAGGGCTCTAGAGTGCGACCAATTTGGTCGCAAATGTGACCAAATTTTTCAGTGGTGTGACTAAATAAAAATATTTGGTTGCACCTGTGCGACCAAATGTTCGGGTAGCAAAAAAAAAAAAAATCTGCAACCTTCCCTGTGGTCAACAACAGACACACATTATGCCCCTATCGTGGACTAAACCAATCAGAGATAGTAAGGGGCGGGACCTCTCTGATTGGCCGTGGTCCTGTTGAAAGTGCAGGTGGAAGTGGGAGGTGAGTAGCTTGAATAAAGCGATATCAATTCATTAAATCCTGAATCGACTTTTAAATATAACTGTGTTTTGCCAGAAACGCCAGATTCTCAGATTAAAGCTCACAAAACCATTTCAACAACAACCAAACAGCAA
>NW_024584441.1:0-1141 GCF_018398535.1 Haplochromis burtoni
CGTCTTGGGGCAGATAGGGCTATTGGTACAGCTCCTTGCTCTATCTCAATGTGATAAGGCTCCCTCAGCACGCCTAAACCTTTAAAAACGTCTGGGTATGCTGCCCTGAAATCTGTCACCGATTCCGTTACTGTGCTTACTCTGTACACAAGACCCAGAGCCTCACACGCTGGCCTGCTTAGCAGTGGCTGTACTAGACCTGACACAAGGTAGACATCTTGAGAAACACTGCGCCCTTTCACTGCTAGCTGTGCCTCGAAACAGCCTTTAACATTGAGTGGGTTACTGCCCGGCCCTAGTAACTTCTTTCTGGGTCTCTGCAGCTTACCATCCCTGTCTGGACTGTACAAACCCTCTGGAATAGATGTAACATCCGCCCCTGTGTCAAGTTTAAAATATACATTTTCCCCATTTAACTTGACCTTTTGCACCCAGGGCTATGACCTCTCAGTCTCTACTTCACCCAAGAACACACAATCCTCGCTGTCTGTATCTTTCGGATTTTCTGTCACTTCGCGTAGCGCTGTAGCTTCACTACTGCGACAGACCGCAGCAAAGTCCCCTTTTTTCTGACATTTTCGACACTGTACCTCTTTGGCTGGACATTCTTTCCATGAGTGTTTGTTCTTGCGACCACAGCAGCCACATTCCTTTCCGCTTTGTTTGATTGGCTTTTGTTCTTTCTTCTGCCACGTCTGCGTTTTCCCGCGTGTTGTATTTGTCCGTATTGTGTCCATGTTCAGTGTTTTCTCCACTGCCGTGCTGCTGTGAAGTATTGATTGTTGTTTCTTTACCGTTTCGCTCTGCCTAACTTTCTCAATGGCTTTAGCAAGAGTCAACTCTGAGTCCATTTGCAGCAGCTCGGACAGTCTTTTGTCTTTTATGCCAACTACAATTCTGTCCCTTATGAGTTCGTCTTTGAGTTCTCCAAATGCACAATTTTCTGCAAGTTTGTGCACAGCAGTGATGAATGACTCTGTACTTTCCCCTTCCTGTTGCCGTCTGGAGTTAAACTGTGCTCTTTCAAAAATTACGTTATGTTTTCCTACGTAATGTTTGTCAAATGCCTCTTTGACAGTTGCATATTTCTTTTTATCTGCATCGCACAGTGGTAAAACTGCCAAAACATCATCAGCAGCGT
>NW_024584441.1:1553-5429 GCF_018398535.1 Haplochromis burtoni
CCGCCGTTCGCACTTCTGACACCACGTATAAATGATGACACTGGACGCAGCGTGTTCGGGTGATGTTTTCCAACTTTACTCGTAACCCGGAAGCTCCCCCCACACACAGCCTTATGGGAACAGTAGTCTACCGCTACATGATCCAGCTCCACTCTCAGCTTCCAAAGTTAAATACAGATATTGTACATGTGAGTCTGTGTGACTCTCCGTGTCTTTTGACAGCTGGTTCAGACTCTGTTATGGTCTGACCTTTAACACAACTTGAATCAAAGACAGAAACTAACAGGAGTGTTAGCTTTCTGTAAGCCATGTTGACAGTGTGTCAGATAAGGTCACAACTACTTTAAATATGATCACATAATGAGATTCTCACTAGATCACTGACATTGTGTTTACATTAAAGTCCTCCTATCACATTCAAATTATGTTTCTAAAATCAAATTGTGAAAATCAAGGTGTGAACTCAGATTTGCACACTCATCATTCTTAAATGAGTGGGGGAAGTTGTAACGTTGTCTTTTTACAGCTGGTTGAGACTCTGTTTTTGTCACAGAGAGTGGAATTAGAGGTGAAAGTTAGTTCAGTAAACAGTTCAATGTGCAAACAAACAACGGAGACGACGGTGAGGAATAAAACGGAGAGGAGAAACACACAAAAAAACAAACACAGGCAGGTGAGGGAAGGCTTGTTGCTGACTTAAATATATTTTCATTAGATTAATTCAATTTAAAGCAATGACTGAGTAGACTGCTCATTTTCTCTCTGTGTTTTCTCCCCTTTTTAAAGCAGTTTAAATGCTTGTGCAGTTGTCAGGTAAACAGTGCCTTCCCCACAGATGTTGTTCAAACATGATAAGTGGAATAAAATGGGGCTCAGTTTTTAACTAGACAAAGACCTCTGAAGATGTCATGATACTGAAACACTGCATTTATTGTATTTCATCTATTTAAACAGCAGGATGTCTGGTGAGGCCTGAAATGATCCTCTCATATATGAACAACTTCCTGTGACCATTTTAACTTACCATTCTGTTTTATAATAATGAGATGACCTTCATCATGACAGTGGAGGAGACACCAGTGGAGAGTTTAACTGTGTGAAATGTAAAGAACTTCTCAGACAAATGCAAGACTTTCTTACACTAACAGCCTTAATAGATTTAGTATTAGTAACACTTTCATTATACTACAATTATGATGAAAGGCAAATGTAGCATAAAGGGCTGTGGGGTTTTGTACAGCTGCTTAAAGAATTTCAGTCACTGTGAGTCTCGAGCACAGTAATAAACAGCAGACTCTTCAGTCCTCAGACTGTTCATCTGCATATACAGCTGCTGTTTGCTGTTGTCTCTGGAGATGGTGAACCGGCCTTGGACTGACTGAGAATAATAGATGTAAGCACTGTCATATCTGATGTTCGCAACCCACTCTAATGCTTTTCCAGGTGCCTGTCTGACCCAGGCCATCCAGTAGTCACTAAATGTAAAGCCAGATCCTGTACAGGTCAGTTTGTGGGATTCTCCAGGTCTTTTAACCACTGGTTCAGACTCAGTCAGTCTGACTATCACCACCTGTAAAATAAAAAAAATGCAAGTAACTTTGCATTTGTCTTATTGTAACTATAGGGAGACAAAAAAAAAATACAATATCAGCAAAAATCTTCACCTGCCCGGCAAACAGTTAAAAGCAGCAGTCCTGTCCTACAGTCCATCATATCGATCTGTGAGTCCACTGCTCTGTCGTTCACTCTACAGTCAGATAAGTAGAAGTGAAAGACATCTGAGTTTGCATTAACTCCTCCTCACTGGATGACTTTAGCTAAATTTAGCATGGACATTGTTTTTTTTAAATCTGATATGTTAAAGCTCAGACTGTGAATTAAGTCACGCACTCAGTTCTGTCAGCTACAAGAAAACAGCACTCAGAGAGATCAAAATGGAACATGATAATATAAAATAATATAATAATGCTAAAATTATTCTGTTCATGTTTGAAGTCTACAAAGTGAATTTTAAGCTGAACTAAGAAAGAAATCAGTCAGCAGTAATGGAAAATCTATGTTGCTTATGTGTCATTAGGGTGAAATCAGTAGCTAACAAAAAGATCTGATGCCTTTTCCTGATCCCTGTCACAGGGAAAATTACTCATTGATATTTTAGTTATCTTTTCACTCTTAAATACAATATTGCTACATCAATATTAGGTACTGAATGATTTTTTGTAGTTTTTAAACGGACTTCTGTCACAGTGGTGGCTGAGCACTATAATAAACAGCAGAATCTTCACTTTTCTGACTGTTCATCTACAGATATCTGCAGAAATTGTTCTCTGCTGTCTCTGAAAAAAGGTAAACCAGCCTTGAACTGACTGAGAGTAGTATTTCTTGCTACCATTACAATTGTCAACCCAGGAAACCCACTGAGAGTCCATTTGTGTTCTCTTTGTACGTAGAGATAGAAAACATCTGAGGTTTGCATTGAATCCTCCTCACTCCAGGATAATAATGGGATAAGCTTGTCTATCAACTTTTTTTTTTACTGTGTGTTATCCACAGCAAACTAAATTAGAGCCAAACGTACTATTCACTGTAATTTTTTGATTATCCATTATTCATTGTTTTGTGACAAACAATAATATTTTGAATTAAAGTTCTCTTCCAAAACAAGTCAAAGTCAAAGCTTCAGTAATCCAGCTCAGTGCTCATATATTCATATTGCTAGGTGACCCTGACTTAACATGGTGTTAATGGTTGTTTTAAACCTTTTCTGCTACTCCATATATCTATTTGTAATATTAACCCTTGAAGTGCCAAGTGAATTGATATATGATGATTTGCTGTTATTCACTTCAGGATTTAAAGCTAAAACTGCTTTCATTTATAAATGCTTTGTAAGATATAGATAATCCCCATTTTTGATGAGGTCTCACAAAGAATGTAACTAACAAATAGTAACTGCTTGAATTAATCATGGTTATGTGTCCTATTATGAAGCAATTGCATTTAGGCTAACTTTTACACAGTGAGACAGGGGTAAGTTTTACAAAGTTGGCCATATGAATATAATACTCTACAAACTCTCTGCCTCATACTCTTATTTGTATTCACAGTTACACATGCTGCTTTTGGTGGCTTTGTGCTGCTGGGTATTTGTACGGGCCTGTCAGTGTTCTGTATCACTGTGCAGTAACATGCACAGTAATAGACAACTGTGTCCTCGAGCTGTAGATTCTGTCCTGTTATTGTCACTTTGCCAATGGAATTGTCTCTGCTGATGCTGAACTTGTTCTTAAAAACATTGTTATGGTCACTGCTCCCATCATATCAGATGTGTAAAATCCATTCCACTGGTTTTCCTTCATTCTGTGTGATCCAAGTATTAGTAATTCCATTGTATTTAGTAGTGCGAATTGACCAAAGCTTCTCACAGGATGCAGTAGCCAGCAGCAGTATCTGGGCTACAGAGAACATGGTTGTTAAAGAAGGTGAACTGATATGAGCTCGTCTGCCCTCTCACTGATGCAGCCACATACTGAACAGTTTTGTGGAAGTGCTTGGTGTTCATTACAATAAAAGGACTGTGCGTTTGAAATGCCATAGTTGAAATCACAGTTGACCAGTTGAAACCCACGGATATAATTATTTTTTTTGTTTTGTTTATTATATTTATGCTTTTTTTTTTACTACCTTAAGGCATTTCAAATCTACATGAGTTTTTATGTTTTTAATCTCTCTTTATTTCTCAGTTTTTTGTATTATTGTAGGGTCTTTACCTTAGAATATAAAGTTCCTTGAGGCATCTTTTGTGGTGATTTTGCACTATATAAATAAAATTGAATTGAATTAAACTCAAAACATTTTGTATTAAATGTATTGTTG
>NW_024584441.1:5449-7728 GCF_018398535.1 Haplochromis burtoni
TATAAAAACAGGCCATTACTGTCATTTTTTTATTTCCTCTGGACGTTTACGCGCCATGGCGCTAGCAACTGGAAAAACACGCAAGTAAGGGCAGACTTGGACTTGAAGGCTAAAAGGCTGTCCACAGCCCATCTGTTCTGTTGTATACTCATTGTTTGTTCAATAAAGTTTCTATGGAGAAAAAAGGGGGCTATCTACAGCCGCTCACTTCCTGACTACCTGTCTGTCTAAGGACACTACCTTGTGACGTAGGTAGGTAGTGTCCTTATGAGCATCCTTCCCCTGAATTTGGACACAGCAAGGGTGAGGAGAGTGAGCAGTCCCTAACGTAGAACTAGAAAGATCAGAGAACACATTTGCAAAATGCTTTTGCAGTTCATCAGCAATGCAACATCTGCTCTTTGGGCGCATGTGAGATGGTCATCACAATGGAGGGAGGTGGGAATGGTGGAATTTGTCACCTCCAGGCCCAACTTATCTCTCAACTTTACCAGGCTTAGCAGAGAAGTGGTTAGCTGAGAAGCGTCTCTCCATGCTTTTAGGACGCTGAGGTGATATATCTGTGTGGCTGCTCCCCTGTCTGACAGTACCACGTTATAGTCAATGTCCCCCACTTGTAGTGGACTGGACTTTTTAAAGTTTCTTGAAGATGTTTCATGTCTCATCCGAGAAGCTTCTTTAGTTCTAAGAGCAATTGGTGGAGTGTCCCAGATTTTTTAGGCCCTTTGGGAGTGCCCCTAAGAGGGTCGTGGACCCTATTGATCCTCTGCCCAATCACACAAAGCCAAGGTGTGAAAACAAGTGTGGATCACTATCAGCCAAGGTTTTCGGATGAATTCCAAACCTTCCATTGTGAGACCTAGGCAAGTCCAGACTGATGCATTTTCGTTTGAAAACGCAGCGTTTTCTCTCTGTTTTGACCTCCCCGTCCACACTGAGACGGCGTTTTGGCTCAAGGAAAACACAGCGTTGTGAAAACACTCTCAAAAACACATACATTTGAAAACGGAGCTTTCGTGTCGCAGTGTGGACAGCGAAAACGCAGACTTTGTCCCTAGATGGTGTCTGACCTTCTTTTCTGTGCATGTTTGCTAATTTGAGGATGTTTTAAGAGCTTTCATTACGTGTGTGTTCCTTCTTTTTCCCTTCAGACTTAGAGGGAACATTTTCTGTCCAATGTTGTAGGATCCTCCAAGTTTGTTGTGGTGGGGCGTGGTCTGCGGTGCCGTGCAGGGAGGGCGGACGCACCTGCATGGCATCCTTAATCACGCCCGCCTAGTTAAACACACGGGGACTCAGGGGTTTGGGGATTTGGTGTGGTGAGATGTAAATAAAGATGGCTCTGAATGATACTCCGTGGTCCCGCCATGCCTTATTCTCGCTAATGTGGCAAACAACTGCAGCAGTAGCCCAGATTAACTGATCACAGCCTGTACTTTAATAAAATCTAGCTCTTAATAGAAAATATTGTGAGTTGTGAATCTTTTCCCCATATTGAGCCATTACAACCAGAGATGGGCAGTAACGCATTACTGTAATCCGATTACTTTTTTCAAGTAACGAGCAAAGTAAGGGATTACTATTGCAAAAAAGGTAATTAGATTACTGTTACTTTCTCGTAAGCACGCTGCGTTGCTGCATTAATAAAACCGTGATTTTTTTTGCGAGAGTGTCTCATGACAATGACGTAAGCGAGTGCGACGTTCGTGGCAACAGCTGTGTGCAGATTCAATTCAATTCAATTCAATTCAATTCAATTTTATTTATATAGCGCCAAATCACAACATAAGTCGCCTCAAGGCGCTTCATAGTCCATAGATCAGCAATGGATAATATATCGAGTGTGGGAGAGCATATTACCGTGCAGCGTTTAAAGCGTGGAAGTACTGACCTTATTTTGAGTTTAATTCCGTAAAAAGTGACAAAAACATTAGCGTCCTCTGTTCACTGCGTAGGAAGAAAACTTCTTTTTACAGCATTTCTGTGAAGGTTCTCAGTCATCCAGGTCATCGTAATCAAAGGAGCTTGCAAAGAAAAGCATCTGGCCTTCTTTAAGCTGCTTGAAGACGTTTCACCTCTCATCCGAGAAGCTTCTTCAGTTCTAAGGTCAAATGGTGGAGAGTCCCAGATTTAAACCCAGTGGGAGTGCGTCTGTCTTTCTTATCCTCCCTCACTGGGGGGAAAAACAAGGAACACACACATGTAAAGGAAGCACTTAAAACACGCAGTTATCCTAATTGGGTGTTTATAAAGTCAGCAAAGATGCACAGAAAAGAAGA
>NW_024584441.1:9328-10546 GCF_018398535.1 Haplochromis burtoni
GCAGAATCTTCAGTCTTCAGACTGTTCATCTGCAGATACAGCTGCTGTCTGCTGTTGTCTCTGGAGATGATAAAACGGCCTTGAACCGACTGAGAGTAGTAAGTGTTGCTACCACTGCCCCAGATGTGAGCAATCCACTCCAGCCCTTTGCCCGGTGCCTGTCTGATCCAATCCATACTATAGCTGCTGAATGTGAATCCAGAGGTTGTGCAGGTCAATTTATGGGATTCTCCAGGCCTTTTATCCACTGGTCCAGATTGTGTCAGAGTCTGAGAATCTACACCTGTCAATAGAAATATTCAGGCCGATAAGAAAAGAAAATTAAATACTTTCAACAGATGTTAAAAGAACATTAAAATCGTTTTAGTAGAGTTTAACCTGCACAGTAGAGAGTCAGAATTAGCAGCACTGTCTTAGAGTCCATCTTGTTAAACTCTGTCAGTCCACTGTTCTCTGCAGGGTCTCAGCAGTACGATAAGTAGGTGGAAGTCATCTCAATATTTGCATAGGAAACATCAAAGGTAGAAATACATGAACACAATACGGATAAAATCTTGGAGAAGCTCACGGCTCTTCAACTGGAAATTGATAGACCTGGTGACCAGTGATGGACATTAACCCTTTCACGCATAGTGGTCACTACAGTGGACAGCTATTCAAAGCCTGTTTTCTTGTGTTTGTGTCAGTGTTGATGGTTTACTTGCAGATAAACAACTACATGTGTCACTCCATAACCTGCCATGTTTAAAAAAAATGAAAAAAGTACATATTTAAAAAAATGAAGTTTAAAATACACATACAAGTTAAAAAAGCTGTACGCCCGTAGGCCGAGGCTGACGGGAACAACAAAAAATTCTGCTTGATATCGGGACTGTTTGACTATTTCTCCATATCCTTCCAAGTCCGCCTGCGTAGGCTGCAGACTGTTGACTTTCGCTTAACAGGGTGAAAGGACACTCTTTGAAGCTGAACACAGGACACACATACGTTCGCACGTACTGGTACAGATACACACTCACCCACCCTCCTCCATCCCAAACGCCTGTGGAAGCAGATTTCTTTTCTTATGTATTAATCACATATTTTAATCATATCACATTAGTATAGCAAGAGCACTCTTGTCACTTAGTTGTATGCATGTGCACTACAGATGGGCCTTAGGTGACGGCTAAGCAGAAAACAAGGTCATAATTCTCTCTGTGAGGGAGGAGGTATAGC
>NW_024584441.1:11893-13140 GCF_018398535.1 Haplochromis burtoni
CCCACTTATGCTTTTTGTTACGCCTTCATTGTTTTAAGATTACCCCATGAACTTTCAAGACCAACAAGTACCTCTCTCTAGGCAAACCTGGGCATATGTGGTGAACACACAGACATTTGATTGAAAATTATGTAAGGGTTAATTAATGGTTTTTCTTTCTTATTTTTTTCTTGCATCTTCTGTCCATTTGCTTTATTTCATAGCTTTTAAACAAACTAAGAAAAAAAAATGTTACAGCTCAACTTCATCAGTAATGAATGAGCAAATGATCCAATTTTGTTGTGTTGGTTGAAGCTTTTACTAGCTTACCTCATATGATTTTTTAACATCTCTTTTATATATACAGAAGTAAAAGGTCAATTTAATTGTGTAGGAGCTAAAAACAATTTCAACTCCTATTTTTCCTCTCATTAAGGGCTTTGTGTTCTCTCAATAGGGACACAACCTTTGCAATATGTAGCCTATAAAGGGGAGATTTAACTTGAATCTATAAAAAAGTACATAACAACTGAAACAGAGTTAAATGTGAAGGGTTTCCAAGAAACATGCAGTTAGGATGAGGAAAGCATGTGTTGTTGTACAGCTGCCCAAAGTACTTCAGTCACTGTGTGTGTCGGGCACAGTAATAAACAGCAGAATCTTCAGTCTTCAGGCTGTTCATCTGCAGATACACCTGCTGTCTGTTGTTGTCTTTGGAGATGGTAAAACGGCCTTGGACTGACTGAGAGTAGTAAGTGCTGCTACCATCACTCCAGATGTAAGCAATCCACTCAAGTCCTTTTCCAGGAGCCTGTCTGATCCAGTCCATACCAAAGCCAGCGAAGTTATATCCAGAGCCTGTACAGGTCAATCTGTGGGATTCTCCTGGTCTTTTAACTGCTGAGTCAGATTGTGTCAGAGTCTGACCTTTTATGCCTTTTTAGAAATAAAAAACCCAGTAACAAAAAGAAAGGTAAATTATTTTTATTACCCATTATATGATATATATTTAAGGAAGAGGTTTACCTGCACAGTAGACTGTCAAAAGTAGTAACAATGTAGTAGTCCTACAGTCCATCTTGTTTAACTGTGTCTGTCCTCAATTGTCTCAAGTTTGAGTTAAATAGAGTTCAGTTAAATAGTGGTGGGGGACATCTAAATATTTGCATTGACTCCTCCTGAACAGTAGGAGAGTCTTTTCACCCAAAATGTGACTTGGGATTTCAAATGTTTTTATTTTAAAACATATTTTAATCTAAAATATTTGG
>NW_024584441.1:13806-16584 GCF_018398535.1 Haplochromis burtoni
CAACACAAACATCCTCTTCCCTGCTAAGGACACTGGAGAAACTCCTACTAGCTAATTGACAAAATGAAGCCCTCTTCCTGTGCACTTGATATCCTGCTGATGAGATCTGTAAAGGAAATGTTTGGATCTGTCAACCCACAAAGTCTAATCTAATCTAATTAATACATCATTACTGACAGGTTGTGTCCCTGTTTACTTACAAAAATCAGTTATTCAAACTCTTCTGATTAAAATCAAATTTTAAAAATCCTCTCTGGACACAAAAGTCTCTGGATAATTAAAAAAAAAAAATCAAACTCCCTTTCTCCCTAAGGATTTACAAAATGGTTGTTGCTGAACTAACAGAAATGCTTCCGTCGACCTACCTGTATAAAACAGACCACAGCACAGAGATGATGCTTCATAGAATGATGATGAATCATTGTTGGTAGCTGCAGATGCCATTTTTTTCTTTTTTTATTTGAGTGCTGCACTGGATTTGAACTGGATTTGCATTTATTTGGGCCAGAGATTAATGAGATTATCATCCCTTTAAATTGCTTTCGGTCTTTGCTCTGTGCCTCCAGTTTGAGTTACTTTAAGTATTTCTTTTATAATGTTTTATCATCTCTTCCTATGATTTTTAACAATTATAATGTTTATATATTTGCTTTTAATTGACCCTCTTTTAGGTTCTTAATTCTCTTTGTACCCCATCTGCTTGCAGTTATAGCTTTCCAGTGATTTTCACCTTCTTCTTCTTTTTTTCTTATTACTATTCATCACTAGGTTTTGAAATGCCTTCTTGGCCTCTAGCTTGATCTGTGTTTCGCTTGAATTTACTTTTTGTCAAAATATAAAACCAGCTTTGTTGCTTTTGTTGGGTAATGGCTTTATTTCTGAGTATTGTTTTCAGTGGTGCAGTGTAGGAGATTTTTGGGGACTTTGATGAGTCCCTAGACAAAAACAAACAATCATAAACATTTGTATAAAGGCTCGGGGACATACGTGTAGATGACATCATTTTGCTAGCAGTAAGGACTACAGTGAAAACTGTGGTTAAGTATCTGTAGTGAACAGCTGTAGACTGCTATTGCTATTTAAAGCAAATATTTGGCTTAGTAAAGTTGAGTATTTGTCCGGGTCTGTTCATAACACCAACACATGCGTCTACATTAATGTACATGCATAATGTGGACTAAATGTATTAATTTTATCACAAATTTAGCTTACAGCCATTTTGTGTTGCCTTGTTAGCCCATATATTCCTTATTGGAATATAAAGAATATATATTGTAACTTATCTTTTCCCCTCATTTCTGCTTTATTTCATTCATTTTAATAAAATCACAAGGACTAATTTAATATCCAAAAATTTACCACTTAGAAACCAAATTGCTTCTCTACAGGCATTTGCTTGCTGGTTCATGTCAAAGTGAAATTAAAATGCTTTTTAAATATTGAACTAAAAGTAAAATTTTAAGAATTGCTGACAAGGCTGTGGGTAGGGGTGCAGGGGATGTTGCAATAGGTCTTCTCCTAAAAAGCAGGTGTCACAGCACCCCCTGCTTAATGCACAAGAACTGTAGGATTTTGTACAGCCGCTGAAAGAACTTTAGTCACTGTGAGTGTCGAGCACAATAATAAACATCAGAATCTTCAGGCTTCAGACTGTTCATCTGCAGATACAGCTGCTGTTTGCTGTTGTCTCTGGAGATGGTAAAGCGGCCTCTGACTGAATCAGAGTAGAAAGTTCCACTACCATCGCTGTAAATGTAAGCAATCCACTCCAGCCCTTTTCCAGGAGCCTGTCTGATCCAGTGCATACCGTAGCCACCAAAGCTATATCCAGATCCTGTACAAGTCAGTCTGTGTGAATCTCCTGGTCTTTTAACTGCTGCTTCAGATTGTGTCAGAGTCTGACCATCAACACCTGTCAACATAAACAAATGACAATGAAAAATAATTTAATTCCATAGTAAATTAAAACAATAAAAAAAAGAGTTTTAGTGGAGAGTTTTACCTGCACAGCAGACAATCAAAAGTAACAACAGTGTCACACAGTCTATTATTTTTGACTATGTCTTTGCCTGTCCACTCTTCTCTTCACACTTGACATCAGGCAGTTATATGGACGTCAAAGACATCTAAGTATTTGCATTGACTCCTCCTTAAAACTAGGAGACTTAAAATATTCAATAATTAATGTGAAGCCACATATACACTAGTTTCTTTTCAAAAATCAGATTAACAAAATGTACAGGCATTGAAAAAAAAAAGGAAACCCAATATTTACTGCAAGGTTGAGCATTGACTGCTGCTGCACACATCTGCTGTTTTAACAAACACTCTGGAAAAGATCTAAGATCATTCCTGGGCATTCCTGTATCATTCCTCTGTGTACTGCCTTCTGGTAAATGGTCGTCTTTTATGGCAAATCTATCTATAATACATATCTGCAATGTCTCGCCTCATGTTTTCAGCTCAGAGGAGGACTTGCTTAGTTTATCTCTCTTAAAATTCTTCTAAGTGATGTGTCATTCACATTTAAAAGACACAACATTCGTCTTTCACCCAGTCACACAACCACTTTTTTCTGCACTTAAGTGCTTACTATCTAACGTTCGCACTCCAATGGACCAGAGAGATGCATCAAAGAGAACTTGGGATTCAACGTCTTGCCTAAAGATACAGAATCGAGCAGCAAGGGCTCACACCAGCAACTTTCCTATTACATGTCATTACATGACCTGGTCTAGTACCTGCTGAGCTACAGCCAGCAACATAGAGACTGGCCAG
>NW_024584442.1:0-16577 GCF_018398535.1 Haplochromis burtoni
GAGTTTATGTTCATGTTTATGTCTGTGCAGGTTTCTCTTGGAAGCTCTGGAGGACCTGGACAGCAGTCTCAAGAAGCTCAATTCCAGGCTTTTTGTAGTCAGAGGCCAGCCTACAGATGTGTTCCCCAGGCTTTTCAAGGTCTGTATTCCTGTCAGTTGCTTCTCCTCTGTTATTCCTCATCTGCAAAGAATGTTCAGATAGTACAGATGCAGAATTTGCATGTGGGATATATTTATTTTTACATTTTTCTCACTGAAATTGCTGTTCTAATATTTTTCTGCATCTAAAACTAGATTAAAGATCTAGAACTGAACAAGTTCACATTCATACGTCTATCATTTGCATACAAAAACCAAACCTTTTATCTATGTTTTCAATGCTTTTAGCTAATGCATTACAATCAATTTAGCTCTCTGTTAACCATTTATCTAGTTATAAGGTAACATTTTATGCTACCTTATAACAAACCAATTCTCTGGCCCATTGTTTCTTTTAAGCCTGCCATGTGTTTTGCTGCTATCATCTGCTACCATCAGTGTGAACAGGAAACACAACAGATGAAGTGGCTGTCAAATACATTTCATTTTCTTTACTTCTTATTTCTGTTCAAACTGACCCATTTGGAACAATCCAGTTTGGCATTGTAAACCGAAGCTTGAATGCACAACTTGAATACAACAGTTTGACTTGGTGGTCTGGGTTATAAGTAGGCACATGGTAGATCTATACAAGACTTACAAACTGTTAAAGCCAAAGATTTAATTAGTTCTTTGATCATTGTTACTATTTAACATCCTTCTTTCGAATTCTTTTATTCTTTGCTGCAGGAGTGGAACGTGACCAGGCTGACCTTTGAATATGACCCAGAGCCTTACGGGAAAGAGAGGGATGGCGCAATCATTAAGTTGGCCCAAGAATTTGGAGTGGAGACCATTGTCAGAAACTCTCATACCCTCTACAACCTAGATAGGTTTGTGTTTTCCACACAATTAGTCGATTTCTAGTGGTATTCCCACCACAAACGCAGGTATTATACAACTCCATTTAGTCTCTTCCTTCCTGTATCAGCAGTCCATTCTTGTATAACGACAGGAGCTCTTTATTGACAAGTGTTTGAGAAGTAATTTTAAAAAGTAATTCTTTTACCTTAACAAAAGGTAATGAATAAGTCTTCATAGTCTGCTGTAACCAGTATTTGATAGCAAGCTTATGGACTCAGGTATCATTTTCCTTTTGTTTGTTTGTTGTTTTAACTTGTTAATCCAATTCTCAGTTACGTATAGTCAAGCCCATTTGGAAAATGACAATTTTGACCTCATACAACAACAACAGTGGCTTTAAAATTAAGCAGTTGTGAATTAAAGTGTCGACCTGCACCTTTAATACTGAAACTGATGACTGGGTTTCCTGCCTTGAGGTGATGGCCTAGATTTAGCTTCTGCTGTCTTTGGTTGATACTTGAATACCTTCCTCAGTTTTGTATTCAGGAAGTGAATCACATGCTCAGTCAAACTGAACTCAAGTGACTGACTAATCCTATAACAAATATGTGAAATTAATCAGCTAGCTGATTAAACACAGATGCTCTTGCAAACTTACATCTTAAGAACAGTTCATTAATAGTTTTATTTATTAACTGTTGTAACATTACTCAGTGTTTTCCTTGGTTAATATCACCGTGTGGTTCACCTGGAAAATAATTTCCTGATGGCTTTTTGGTACCAACATCTGGCAACTCACTTAATACAGTCTGTCCCTAATCATTAAAAAATGTGGTAATGTCAGTGTTACATCAGGGCGCACCAATTGACCATTGCTTTTAATCACTTGTTCAAAGGCTGAGCATAGAGTGTTGTCACGCCGTGTGGAGCCCCTTTACATATTGCCGGCACACTGTATTTCCCAGACTTCTCTCCCAGAGAGGCCACTGGTAAACTGATACAGATATGTTGCTGTGTGTTACTCAAATTTTCTTCCTTTTCTGTTTTGCTACAGGATAATAGAGATGAACAACAACAGTCCTCCTCTGACGTTTAAGCGTTTTCAGACTATTGTGAGCAGACTGGAGTTGCCTAGGAGACCTCTGCCTCCCATCACTCAGCAACAAATGGACAAATGTCACACCAAAATAGAAGACAACCATGACCAGCTATACAGTATCCCTTCTTTAGAAGAATTAGGTACGCATAATTTATCTTTTCACGTAAAGTTTTTCTATAACATTTATGTTTTTAATCTGATTTTAAGAAAAATAATTAATGGTTTGCAAACTACACAACTCTACTTTCCTTATTTATTGAATCTAAAGTTAACACATTGATCTGTATTTGAACTTATTTTGATGTGCCCAGGTTTCAGGACAGATGGTTTACCTCTGGCTGTGTGGCATGGAGGAGAGTCTCAGGCATTGGACAGACTCGGTAAACATCTGGACAAAAAGGTAAAGCTAAAGTCAAAGTGCTTTAATTGGTCTAATCCAGAATCCAGGAGTTTATTTTGAATGCTAAGTTGCATTGGCTGATTTTTTTTGTTTGTTTGTTTACTTTTGTCCTCCTTGTTCTTAAACTTTCAGTAAATGCCCACAGAATAGGGATAAATTAGTAATTTGACAGTGTTGCCTCCTTGCTCTCCTATCCATACCTACTTACCTGGTAATCTCTGGATGTAATGCAAGTTTTTCCGTGTACGATGGTTAAAATGGTTTTATCGTAACAATCGTGTATACAAGATGGCTGCTGTGTTTGCTTCGGATTACTCCTCACCCCTGTTGCTTGTCACGTGCTCCATAATGTTGTGCTGTGGACATTTATGTGCTTTCTGTGTAGAGGAGTGTTTTTGTTTCCTGTTCTCATGCTGTCCTCCCAGGAGCCCAGCATGAGTAGAGGTCTCTTTTTTCCCTCTTGGACTTTCCCATTGTAGTGTACATTTCAGTGTTTTTCCATAATACTACCGATCTCCGACCTGTCTCCCCATGTGATGTCTGTGTTGTGTATGTAAGGTCGGGGGGGGGTCCCATTTCACTGCAGGGCAACTTGCATGTGACAAATAAAGTTTTCTTGAATCTTGAATCTAGTAATCTAGGCACTTGTTGGGTGCCTGGAAGCAAAATATATCAATGATTTGTCTCCTAGCGTAAAATGTTACTCTTTTGGAGTGAGAACATGTTGGAATAATCTATTAAAGAGGTGTGAAGCCGGCGGCGCCCTCCAGACGTCCAACCTCCACCACTTCGTTCTGGCAGCCACTAAGGAACAGGAGGAACACGGCAGTCACTCTTCTTTAATTACCCAAAGCACCTTATAATCCTTAGCTGGGCGAGACTGAGCTCCGAACTTCGGCCGCCGCTGCCTTAGGTTCAAGCACATATCAGGTCTCCTGAACCAGGCGTCCGGCCGTCACCTCTCTGCTCATCACTCGATTGTGTGTCTCTCTGTCCTCGGGTCTAGCCGCTGACAGAATATCCTCTGGTTCCGCTCGTCTCTGTCTCATCCCAAAAACCTGCCTGCATCCGCCAATCGAGCATCACTCTCCTAGAATGTCCAGGGTGCTGTATTCAGGCTTCCGTGCTGCCCTCTGCGACAGCCACCTGCCACTGGCTACCACTCCATTTCACTTCCCCCTGACTCTTCTTCTTCTTCTTTCAAGTTTAACGGCAGCTTGCATCCAAAATTGTTGCATTACTGCCATCTCCTGCCTTTTTTTCCTCATAACTTTTGCACTGTCCACTTCCTGCTGTGACAAAACAAATTTCCCACGTGTGGGACTAATAAAGGTTATCTTATCTTATCTTAATCTTCCGTCACTCCTGAGTCCTCAGATTCTCTGAATGAGACCAGAATTCCTCAAAAAACAAAGAACCACCCCTTTCCCTTCACCATGACTTAACTTATCAACCACTTGTTCAAACGTAAGTTCCCTTCCACCACTCATTTCACCCCTCATCACCCTCCTGTGACTTGCATACTTCCTACAACTAAGAAGCACATGCTCAACCATCTCCATAGCATTGCACCCATCACACAACCCGTTCGGATGTTTCCCTATCTTAAAAAGAGCACCATTTAAAAAGCAGTGGCCTGTTCGTATTCTACTGATAATAACCTCCTCCTGTCTCTTTAAACCGCTACTCCTCTCAGCTTCTATTGTGTTTTGAACCCTATATAAATGTCTCCCTTTTGTGTCAGTATCCCATGCCATTTGCCAGAAGTTCTTACTTTCTGTCCAAACTATACTTTTCCCTTCAGATTTTGACAGTGGTATCTGTACATCTATATTCCCCCTGACTCTGTTCTGCCAGGCCCTCTTATTGGCCCCTGTGACCTCCCAGGTGTGTCCATTGAGCAATCAGAACTGGGCGGAGTCTCTCCGGCACACGTTAACAAATATACACACTAAAAAACATGCAATCAGTGCAAGTATAAAAACACTCAACAAGAAAAACAAACACAAAGCACAGCAACACATGCAAAGTTAAAACATGTGACACATTCATCCCATCAGGAAGATGAGGCAGACACCAGATGGAGCGCCCACGGCCAAAGGGTGAGAGTCTGTGAAAAGGCTCCTGTTCTTAGCTCAAGAGCCACTCACATGGTCCAAGCCACCAAGGACCAAGGGAGCAGCCCATGCCAAAAAGTCCAGATACAGAGGCTGTATAATTTCCCTCAGGGATTATTAAAGTATTCTGATTCTGATCCTGTTCTTGCAAATGCAAAATGTGTTTGGCACCACAGCGCATTCAGATCACAATTCTGTTCGGAAAAGATGCCAGATACGATCAGATATTAAAAAGAGAAACAAAAAGCACTTCTCAGGAAATGCCATCCCTTTACTGTAAAGGGCAGTGACTGTCGCTCCACCCCCAATCAAGATGATATAAAGATGGAGTGATGTGCTTTCAATTTTAATACTTCCCTTCTCTTCTGCTTGCAGACAGATGTGAAATATGGTGTGAAATATTAAAACCTGTAAGTATTCCACGCATCTCTACTGACTGATGGATTCACACATTCCTGATGCTTTTAAATGCATATTGTGGATACAAGCTCATCTATATTCTCTCCTTTTAGAATCATGAGCAGAAACTTCTTGTCCAAAAATGATGAGCTCCGCAGGGGAGACTACCTGGTGTCCAACAACAAGCAGTTCAAAGCTATATTTCAGGTGACTAAATGTTCTCAGTTCAGAAGCTCATAAAAGCCTTGTTTCCCAGTCATGCGTGTTGACAGTTATCTAACATATAATTTATGGCTGCAGGATGATGGTAACTTTGTCATCTATGGCTGGAAGCCTTTGTGGGCTTCGGACACCTATGGATCAGACGCCGTCCGTCTGTGCATGCAGGCTGACTGCAACCTGGTCATGTACAACAAATGTAACACGCCTAGGTGGAGCACAACCTCTTACGGACCTATCGCCAACATGTGCCGTCTTCAATTGACTGATGACGGCAAACTGGTGGTGAACAGAGAGTGCGAAGAAATCTGGAGCTCTGAAACGTCCAAAGGCATGAAGTGATGCTTGTGTGTGACCATCCTTTGGCATAAACCTTCAACGATGCTATTAAAGCAACATATACCAGCGCATAAACAAGCCGTTCCTTTTTCTTTCTGGTTAGCGTTGATCAGGCTCTGAATTTCTGCTATGAATGTGCATGTTCAGTGCCGTAAAACACAAAGGATTGTAACCAAGTGGCAAAAAATAAATAAAATGAAAGGTATTTGACCAACCTTGAGTCTCTCTTTGTCCCTCTCTTGTTCTGTTTGTTTATATTTCTGCCGTTAGACAGATTTTCTTAAATATAAATATTGTTGCAAAGGTGTAGGAAGCAGTCTTAAAACTTTGAGGTGTGTAGCTGATAGCAAAACTACACAGATTATGTAGATTCCTCCAATGACCATTAGACATGTTTTCATTTTTATTTCTTTATTTCACGTCACTCGTGATCAGAGTCCAAGAGTCTGAGTGTTTATGGTGCAGAGGAAGAATATGATTCAAATCAAATGATTGTTATTTGCAGCTGCGAAGAGAGACCACAAGGTGTCACTCTAATGCTTCTGTAGTTTATGTTCATGTGAAACATTTGACATAAAAAGAAAATTACTACATTTGAAAATCTCCTTTTTTTTTTTTGAATCACTTATTCAATCCAGAGTTGTGGGGAGACTGGAGCCTATGCAGGTGCCAGGAGGTGAATGGTAAGGTGCACCCTGGACAGGTTAGCAGTCTGTCGCAGTAGTAACACAGAGACACACAATCATTCATGCATGTGTTTGGATTATGAGAGGAGGCTGAAGAGAAAACATGCAGGTACAGGGAGAACAGACCAACTCCACACAGAAAGGCTCCAACCAGCTGGCAGATTCAAACCCAGGACCTTCTTTCTGTGAGCTGACAGTGATAAACGCTGCACCGCCATGTTTCAAAACACATTCATACTGTTTTATACCTGCAATTTCTAAATGGTAACAACAGTGTTGTAGTTTTCTGCAACACACAGAAACACACAAACTCAGCTGTACTAAGAAATAAACATCATGTAATCCTGAGCTGCGTTCATAGGCAGGATATTTAAGGACATTAATAACGGATTGCATTTATATAGCGCTTTTCGGGGCCCTCAAAGCGCTGTACAATACCACTATTCATTCACTCTCACATTCACACACTGGTGAGGCAAGCTACATTGTAGCCACAGCTGCACCCTGGGGCAGACTAATATTTAAGCGACAAGTTATGATATATCGACTTATGTGAGCTGTTAATAATGAATCAGATCCATTCTGGATCTATATTATCCAGGCTTTGACAGCTTTTGCGTGTTGTTCAATTTTGCATTTCAAATTTATTACTTTATTGTATATTTGTAAGGACTGATAAATTAAATTTTATTATTTGCACGACAAAATTTATGTTTCTGGAATCTAAGGAGTGCTGATCACATCAATTAAACAGATAATGTGCAAAATTTTAAAAAATGGTTTGACAGGAATAAACTAAGTAAAACTAAAATAGTCTTATTTGGGAATTCCCTGAGAAACGCACAAGTGCATATTCATATAGATGGTCTGGAAATTGAAAGAGTTGTTGAACACAAGTTTCTTGGTGTGATAATAGATGATAAATCATGCGGGAAGACGCATATAACTCATATACATAACAAAATTTCAAGAAGTAATTCAATAAATAGGGATTTCAATAAACAAACAGGACTAAGATGCGAACTTGACAGAACTAAACAAGACATGACTGAGGAAACAGAAAGGGAGGCAGGAACAACCAGGGTTTCATAAACCAGACTGAAACAAAGACATGCTGCTATCAGAAAGTATAAAAAACCAGAACACAAAAGAAGACCTAAGTCAAAGACTCGTAGGACTTTAAACACTCCATCGGCATTAATCACAGATGGCGTCGTTCAAACTGCACTTTGAAATTTAGAGGACCAGCAGGTTTGTTACCAGACTGTGACTTGCCAGAGCACGTCAGTACATGTTAAAGAAGTTTTATTCTTTATATTACATGATTGAATTTGCATTTGTGGATGCAGTGATGAGCTGTGGAGTCTTAAGATGATTTAGACTCACTGCTTTGATGCACTGCTGCCGGAGGGCCTGGAGATCAAAGCCATTCAGTAGTGATTTAGGAAATTTTTATTATGAATGTTTTATTTATTTATTTATTTATTTATTTATTTATTTAAATCTGGATCCCCATTAACATCAGGCTGAGCCTTTCTTCCTGCAGTCCTCACACATTCAATCCAGCAACTGCAACACATGAACATCAAACCAGCAGATTGTTCTCACACAGAAAGCTCCGAGTTTCACAGAGAAAAGAAATATGAAGAATCTGCATTACATCACACAACAATCATTCTAACAAACTCTCCAGGTTACTACACGTCCCATCTACATGCCGTCACGATCTCCTGGTCGATGCACCCGTTTCTCTCCATCTCCCTCTGTATGTGTGTGTCCTTGTATCTTTCAGGGGTGGATTCCCGCTCCTTTGGTGTCACACCTGTGAGTCACTGTTGATTATACACTTGGTTCCAGTCGGCTCATTACGAGCGATCTATTCAAAACACCAGGTCGTTGCACCACATGTGACACCCACCGATGTGAAGGAAGGCACCTGTGCACGGCAGAGAGGTCAGATAAAGGTGTCTGAGAGCAAAGTTAGGGGAAAAAGAGTTTTAGAGGAGACAGAGTAGCCATCTGGACATCACTTACCCCCCTTGTCACTCCACCCTTCAGAGCTTTCCTGGGTTGCTTTAGCAATAAACATCCCAAACTTTTATTCCTTTGCACTGCCCTTGCACCCAGGTTTTCACCAATGCACAACGCATAAACCCACCAGCTTTATTATTCGAACAGTTGTAATTTCAGCCTTTTCTGGTTGAAATAATACTGTTTTATAAATAGTTAAACTATTCAGCTGTGTAAATCACCATTTTCTGAATATTACTTGTTTTAATCTTTGGCACTCTAAATCTTTGTGTTACAGATCATGTTTGATAGGTAGTATGTTGAGTAAAAGGCAATATAATACATTTGGCCACAGCTCTGATTAAAATTTACAGAGCATAGGATGATCTCCTAACAGTTAGCCAGCCCACATGCATTTAATTAAATTAGTTCTGTAAGAGCATTGAAAAGCAGGTTTATTTTGAGCTACTTGTAACCTTTTAAATTTCTTCCTGTCACGGTCCTGGGTCGATGACCCAGTGTTTTGTGTTCTGTGTTATTATTAATGTTTGATTTAAACATGGTTTATCATTACTAGTCTTTTGGGTTATGGTTCATTTCTAGCTCTAGTTCCTCTTTGTTTTGTGATTTCTAGTTCTTGGGTTTTGTTCCTGTGCCCCTCATGTTTAGTGTAGGTTTAGTTCTGTCTTCATGTTTATTTATATGGTCACCTGAAATGGTTTTCATTTCTCAGGTGAGCCTTGTCAGGGTTCATTTGTAGAATTTCTTCCCTTCTTAATGGGGTTGGGACCATCAATTGTATTGTGCAGAAGTCAGGTTGGTGCACAGCTAACAGCCCATATTATGGCAAGAACCAATCAGCGAAGTAAAGAGAAATGAACTGAAGGTCAGTCAGTCCTGAAAATTGCTGAAACTCTGAGTTTATCCCAAGTGCAATCATAAAAACCATCAAGCATTACGACAAAATCGGCTCACATGAGGACCGCCCAGGAAAGGATCCAAGAGTCACCTCTGCTGCTGAGGGTAAATTCACTCGAGTCACCAGCCTCAGAAATCGCAGGTTAACAGCACCTCAGATTAGAGCCCAGATAAATGCCACACAGAGTTCCAGAAGCAGACACATCTCTACATGAACTGTTCAGAGGAGACTGTGAATCAGGCCTTTATGGTCAAATATCTGCTAAGAAACCACAACTAAGGAAAAGCAACAAGCAGAAGAGATTTGGCTGATTAGTCCAAATTTGAGATCTGTGGCTTCACCTGCTGTGTCTTTGTGTGATGCAGAAAAGGTGGATGGATGCTCTCTACATGCATGCTTCCCACTGTGAAGCATGGAGGAGGAGGTGTGATGACGGTGACACTGTTGGGGATTTATTCAAAACTGAAGGCACATTGAACCAGCATCATGTCGCGACGCACCATCTCATCCGGTTTGCATTCAGTTGGGCCATCATTTATGTATTAAATAGGACAATGACCCCAAACACACCTCCAGGTTAAGGACTATTTGACCAAGATGGAGGATTGATGGAGTGCTGCGCCAGATGGCCTAGCCTCCACCGTCACCTGATGTAAACCCAGTCGAGATGGTTTGGGATGAGATGGACCGCGAGGGAACGCAAAAGGGCCAACAAGTGTTCAGCATCTCTGGGAGCTCCTGTTGAAAAACCATTTCAGGTGACGACCTCATAAGGCTCATCAAAAGAAGAAAGAAAGCAGTAATCAAAGCAAAGTGTTTGAGTTATGTCACACTTTTATGTTTTCTACATAATTCCATGTGCATTCATTTATAGTTTTAATGCTTTCAGTGAGAATTTACAATGTAAGTAGTGTTGAAAATAAAGAAAAAACATTAAACGAGAAGGTGTGTCCAAACTTTTGACTGGTAGTGTGTTTCAAATGCATTCCTCATGAATGATAACAAGTCATCTTAAGCCACAAACAACATTCCTGTCACAAAGTAGAAGCTGCAATCAGTTTTTCTCAAAGTAATTTTCATGTATCCTTTATTTAAACAGTTAGAAAGCGTCACTGACATTAAAAATGTCTACTTTCAAATGGATCTGACCAATATCGAATATGGAAATTGCAGCAAATATAACAATATTTAGATATTTTAAATGGCCACAAAAGTCTGAATCGGTTGTGAAGAAGGTACAAAAACAAAGAGTCATGAAGATACTGGCAGAAATTTTATTTGTTTATTTTGTAAATGACCCTTTGATAAATCCTGTTGACTACAGTCTATTTACCAATACAAGCAAAGACACTACACATAAAAAACACGCACATAGAAACATCAGAAATCACCAGTCATGGCAGATGGCTGCCCCTCTCTGAGCCTGGCACTGTTGGGAGTTTTTCCTTCCCTGGTTTCTGGTTGTGGTAGTGTTCTCTGGTCTCTCTCTAGTCTGTGTGTCTAAGAAAGGCTACACTTTCTCTTAAAGATTATCTTCTATAATAAACACCAACGCGGCAGGACAGTGTGCACTCAACTTTCAACTACTTTGTTGACTCTGCAACGCAAATCCCACAGATATAAATAAAAGTAAGTAAAATTGAACTGAATAATCAAGCTGTGGTAGAAAACCTGTTACATTTAAACCTCTTTTCCCCACTGACAGACCTCCACCCGTTCACCTACAATTATTTGGTCTGTTTAGACCATTTTAATTTGCAAGCCACAATTTTACCAGATAGTTTTGTCTCTTGCACCTCTTCTGAAGTCTTCAACTCCTCATTAACTCGTTTAACTTATCAATTGCATACCACAAGTCCAGAAATACAAAGTCCATAACCGCAAGGACTCCAGTAACAATCTTGAACAACAAGGAAACACACAAGTGTATGTTTACAGACACTGAGACAAAGAGTGAGGGGAAGGTAGAATTATTTATACAGTACTCGCACAGATACTAAGGAGAAGTGGACAAAGACAATGACACAGGAAAAGATACAAAACACAGAAGACAAATGACTACCAAAATAAAACAGGAAGTGAGGAACAATAACTAAACAGGGACATCCAGACACAGGACTAAACTAAACAAAGAGGAACTGATGCAAGAGGATAAGACAAGAATCGCCAAGACAACCAGACTAAATTATAACAAAAACTAAAGGCTACAAAAACACTTAAGAAAACATGAAGTTAAATAAACAAGTCTATGGGCACCAAACAAAGAACCTCAAATCTCAGAAAGCCACAGTCACACCCCGATTATGACAAAGAATTTCCTCATAAACTTTATTTTGAGAAACAGAAACGTTTTTTTTAAATTGCTGAACTCTTTGCCCACACAGTCTTTCACAGAGCGATGTACCCCTCCCTGTCCTTACTTCTGAAAGGCTCTGCCTTTCTGTGATGCTCTTTTTATTCCCCAGTTACTACTAACTGAGATCTTCCATTGTTTTGTTAGCATTACATTCTGTTGGCCCCAAGCTTTTAGCAATATGTTGCAAGCATCAAATTCATAACAAGCAAAAATATTTATCAGTTTTGACCCAAGCCTGAACCTGAAATAACTGGCAGAAAACTGAGCAACTTTTTTGTGCAATTTATTGCTCACACTAGCACTGCATGTGTCTTATTTTATACATCATGTTTTCCCATGAATAAAAATCACACTGACGATGCAGAGGTCTCAAAAACTCATACATTAAATATCAAACCTATACTTGGTGTTACAGGATTAGGTAGTTTCTGCGAATAATTACATTTTTTCTTATTGTTTAATTATTGTTTAACCTTTTTTTGTTACTTTTGAATTTCAGATATGCACAAAAGAAAGAAGGGTAACTAACCAAACCAACAATAATTACATCCGCCTCGAATAGTCTGGATTGCTTTGTCTTTACAGTTTGTTTCGGTGACATCAGTATTTCCGTCCTCACTCTGTCATTGATACATAAACACAGTCCCATTCTTCCATTTTTCTTCTCATGAAAGTCTTTTCTCATCAGTCAGTTGCGCCATAACAGAAATTACATTCACTGTTTTGAGTCATTCGTCTTGCGTCGGTGGGTAAGGTGTCACCCTATTTTTATTTGTTAGCTCTGTGGTAATCGGTCTCAGGGCAATCACACAGAGACAAGCAAGCGTTCATGGTCACATTCACACCTACAGGCAGTTTAGAATAACCAGTTAACCTAACCCCACGCTTGTCTCTGTACTGAAAGCCCATGCAGATGTTAAGAGAACATGCAAAATCCACATAAAAAGGACCTTATTGCTTTCAGGTGATAGCACTAACTCCTGCGCCACCATGCTGCCCTCATCATATTTTATTTTCATCAAAATGCAAACCTTGTAGCTTTTTATGGGTAACGTTCCCTGATGATGCATTAAACAGTAATTACTTTCTCATAACTATAATAAAACGCCTTTCCAGACTTTAGAAAAGTGCAGAACCAGTCAAAAACTAGGCCTCAAGCCGTAGGACAGGGAGACAAGGAATAAACTCACTTTAGTCCTGAATATACAGGGGAACAGAGACGAAGAAAAAACAAAGTCTGCACATGAAGGCCCTTTGCAGCGAGGATATATTTAGAACAGATTTTCACAGTTGGTAAACAAGGCGAGCCGTTTAAATATTGCCGCATTCATGCTGGTGCTGCTCCTGCCCTCGTTGCTGCTGCCATTTATGAAAGACCATTTTGTGTCCTAGATGTGGTTGGTCTAGACATCTCCATTGTCTGCTCTACGCTGCTCCATGTGCCAAGAGTAAATCTCATTAAGAGTGAGAGGGACTGGCGGAACGGGGGCTCGCTCACAGGCTCGGCAGCTAAAAATAGAGAAAGAGGGTGATTATACTCCACAAATCTGTGATTACACATGAACTGGTAAGTGGTGATGCAAATCTACAGGACTGATCCCGTCCAAAAACTTGAGTATGCAGGCAATGAAGCAAACATTTGATATTTATTTTCCTCATTAAATGCAAACACTAAGAAGTGATGCAGACTTAACTGTGAAAATTTAACTCCTGCACAGACAGTGTCTCTGTGATTCAAATCAGGACCACTAGATGGCAAACTAGGTTTATACTAAAAAAATGTTCCCATGAGGTAATAAGCAGCTCAGCTCCATACATAGAAACACAGACTGAGTACCGTATTCTTTCTGGATTTGGCTCAAAGGACGTAAAACTGCACAGCAGCACTGTTACAGGTTTAGTTTTGAGGGATGTGGTGATTTTAATTTGAAAGAGGAGTGCTGTCAGCTTCAATTAGTCCTGCTGTGTGTTTGGCATTTCCTATTGTGTGAGTTTTCATACTGTCAGTGGTGTTAAAAGGACATGGATGTCATTTACAATTAATGAATTCATAGCTTAAAAGAACTGGCGTTGCATACAACTGTAGAAATGCAGCCCTAATTGCAAAAAAGTTTGGATGCTGCGTAATAAAAACAGAATACAATGATTTGCAAATGTCATAAACCTGCATTTACAGTAGAATATACAAAACATATCAAACATTTTATTGTTTCATCAGAGAAAATTTTGATTTTGAATTTGATGACAGCAAAACATTTCAAAATTTGAAACAGGGGCAATGAAAAGCTAGAAAAATAGACGCTGCTAATTGGAAACAGATTAGTAACATGATGGTTTAAAAGGGGCATCTTAGAGAGGCAAAGATTGATTAATCTGAAAACACTACATCTTTATAAATAACAGAACAATTTCAGAAATATGTTCCTCAGCATAAGATTGTGAAACCTTTAAAGATCTCATCATCTACAGTGTATATTATCAAAGGATCCTGAGAATCTGGAGAAATCTGTGTGCAAAGGCACAAGATGAAAAATCAGTAATGCATGCCTGAGATCTTCAGGCCCTCGAGTGGCAAAACATTAAAAACAAGCATGAATCTGTCGTGGAAATCAATGCATGGGCTCAGGAACACTTAAAGAAATCACTGTTTGAGAATCCAGTTCAATGTAAGTTCAAGCTCTTTCATATAAAGTAGAAACTACGTGTGAACATGCTCCAGAAATACAGTGTTTGAAAAACATGTCGTGAAGAGGAAGACTCAGAATATCAGGAGGGTGAGCAGTTTATTTAGGCTGAAGAGTAAAATCCAAACGGGAAGTGAAAATCTTTGATTGACAGAAACCTACACTACGAAAAAGGAATACTAAAGATGTCTGACGTTCTAACAATGAACAAGGGGAGACGCTGACAATAAGACAATAAGAAGGTGATCAGGAGAAGTGGAGACACGCAGCAGAACTGAGTCTAACTAATGAGGCAAGATACACAAACAGAACATAATGCATGAGGCGAGAGACCATCAAAGTAAAACAGGAAGCATAAACACAGTCGGACACTAAGACTCATGAACTTGACACAGACAAAAGGTAAACAAACACTGGAACAACAACAGGGGACGCTAGGAAGGACCCACACAGACACTGGACTAAAATGAACAGGACACAAGAAGGAACTAATTAAGTCAAGAGATTAAGAACTAGAATCATGAATAACTAAACTAGGAAACGCTGGAAAAAAGCAATGAGATAAAAGAACTTAAACAAAAACGATTCAGGGGAGAGAGATAAGACGTTGGGTACAGAAGGAGATATGTTAACCTGGCAGCCCTTTACAGCTGGGGCTGAGAAAGGTTACAAAAATTTAGATATGATGGAAGTGCAAGCAGCTGATGTTTAGCATGTGAGAATATGCGACTGAAATTGATGTGCAGGTGCAAAAGAAAAAAAAAAGAAATGTGAGATTCACAGTAAAAGGCATACAAGCAATTTTTATTACATCCCCAAATGAATCCAAGAGTCGAAAAAAACGCGTAAAGACAGATTTAGACAATCACTGGTCTGACTTAGAGATTTATAGCGAACGAATTAGAAAGCGAAGTTTGACTAGAGACAGAATGTTATATTCAATTTAGAGATACCAGGAGGGGCATCAATAAATACAACGGCCAAAAAGAAATTCAAAAAATTCAAATCAATCAATCTAAGTAGTAACTGATATTTTATTTGATAGAACTCCCCTTCGGGCATTAGAAATGGACATCCAATTACAAAAAGCAGACCGAAATGGCAGACGAAACCAAATTTCTCAGAGTTAAGTAAGTGCTAAAGTATGTAGTGGGGCAGAGTTTGTATTCTCATCAGGTAATGTTTTATAATAATACATACAGATTAATTGTTGTTCTTGTTGTTGTGGTGGATTGGGCTCCTTTGAATTGATTGAACATCATTAATGACCCCCCAGCTGTATTTTATAAGCAGGATGAATTGTTGTTCAGCAATCAAATGCATAAGTATGTGTAATTTAAGATGCCGTGCATTTCAATCAACATTATCAAATTCTTTGTAAACATTTATATGCTGAAATTATCGATGGCAGCGACACGCAAGCGCTCCCCCGAAATGATCTCAGAGAGACAGAAAGAAAAGATTTTGTCTGCTGGTGATTGTTTTGCTTCACTTTTGTTGTCACCGCACATTTTTGTAGCTGTTTTCCAAGCAACAGATGTTCTGCTCGGTGGGTCTGTCCAATGACCCATCCACGCAGCTTCCTTCTGATTGGTCGAAAGCCCAATCAGAGTGAGCGAGACTCACTGTGGAAATATTTGAAACATGTTTTTATCCTGTGGCTTCAGTTCAATTCAACAAACACGTTGTTTGTGTGATATGTTGCTTTGTTTTGCCAAGTCCCATTGCGGTTTGAATTTATATATCTTCTTCATGCAGGTTTTGTTTTTGTTTTTTTAACAGCTTAAACCTAAACCAGCAACCAAAACTAAATTTGGACTCAGCCCCAGACAAATGAAACAAAACCAGAAACCACAGCAGCTCCCGCAGCTTGTTGTGCTTTTATTTCCTAATTTTTTAAAAAAGAGAATGAAGCTTTTGATCTATAAGAAGGAAAGTTTCTGTTTAAAGACTCAGCAAAGTTACAGGCTTTGAACATTTCTCTATTAAATTACAGCCTGAGGCTGAGGTGCTGTTTTCTTCTTATTTGTAAGCAAGCAAGGCCTGAATGTTGGGAGTGGACTGTAGTTTTATATGGCAGAAATTAGAAAGCAGAAGGTGCTCTTGGCTAAGCTACAATTAAACCCTCCCACAGGAAGGACGGTGCAGTACAGCAGAGACCACAGAGGGACAGAACCAGCAGGATGATGCATGCAAGACTATTTCGAAACAATGATAATAAATATCAGACTTTCCCATAGAAGAGAAATATGTGAACAATGAATCTGAGGAAAATTACAGGAAACTGGAGAAGAAAATCATTATTTACAGCAATGGGATGATTTTTTTTTAAATAAACACAAGTGCTGAGAAGATGGCAGTGTCATGCTTTCTAGGTTTTTCCCAGTAGTCCCAGCTTCTGTGGTTT
>NW_024584443.1:0-10565 GCF_018398535.1 Haplochromis burtoni
CCAACCAACATATTAAGATAGTGAAGGTCTGCTAAAAGTCGAATTATACTAATGGTATACTTAATTCTGTTTCCATATCCCTCTGCTTTACATCTCCTTCTCTCAGTGTCGGGATCATTGTTCTCGTACAACTATCTGCTGTTCCTATTCTCATAATCCACAACGCACCACCAACCTATAGCACGCATGACATGGCGCACACACCCAACCACACCACAAATAACACTCATCCAAAAACCCAAACCACAACAGACACACATGCACACACTCCATAAACGATAGCTCAGAAACACAACAAAATTGCAGATACAACTAGACATGAGAACACGCAACAATTCGAAGAAATCTACACCACAATCAAAACACGCACACACACACACACACAGAACAACACAACACACACACACACACAAACACACACACACACAGAAACACACACACACAGAAACAGAAACACACACAACACACACAGACACACACACAGACACACACACACACAGAAACACACACACACACACACAGACACACACAGATAGCACAGACACACAAACCACACACAAACCACACTCTCACACACACACACACACCATGCACACAACCATAGAACCCACGCAACACCCATGCATACACATACCAGCACTTCCACACCAAAACAAAACAAGAACAACAGCACACACCGGAACCAATCATCCGACGCAAACACACACCACAGACACACATACAACACCACGCACACACCACACAAACACCCAACCACACACCACATGCATAGCGCAACAAACACAGACCCACCACATAGAGCAACGTACATTAGCACACCGACTGCACACTACACTGCACACTCACTACACACACACACACACACAAAGCACAAACACAACACAAACACTAAACACCACACTCACACAACACACACACCACACACACACACACACACACACACACACACACACACAAACACAAACACACACACACACACACACACACACACACAAAAACACAAAAACAACACACACACACACACACAATAACACACACACACGCACACAAAACACACACACAACACACACCATGCAAATCCAAACAACCAACCACGAACACACACGCCACCACACACCACACACACACACATCCTCCCCCACCCAACCACAACACACCACGCACACACATGGACACACATGCATCCACACACACACACACACACACACACACACACACACACACACACACACACGAGGAAGACTGTAATGGACATGATCACTCATACAAACAGACTTTTGTTCCAGGTCTGTAATTGTGTTTGTTGAGAGAGGTGATAGAAGTCAGGCGGATGTGATGATGTATCATCAGCATAAACCCAAGAAATGACTGACACTGTGGTTCTGATTCATCTGTCGCATAACAAAACTAACCGAAACATCTGAGTACCAAAACATATTTTACAATCACGAACCTGTTAAAGGGTTAAATTAAAATCACAAATGAATTACATATTTGGTCCATTTTATTAGAGCTCATAAAATGAATAAAACCAAAAATATAGTACACTTACTTGTCTTAATTTCATTTTATGCTTTATGTATACAGTTACCTTTGGCCTGCTCTTGTGTCACAGCTTATCGTCCATTGAAAAATAGCTCAGAATTACAGTTACAGATATGGAGCTTAGTTATGTTTTTTTTTCTTTTGTATTTAAAAGGCCTAAATGAAATTTAGGTAACATTTTTTATTTATTGTGTTTACAAGTCTTTGCTTTTCAAAACAAGCTAGTCAGTGGCAGAGAATTTACTGCCAAAGCAAAATTATAAGAAAAAACTAAATCCAATAACTTGATTTCCCATCCTGCTTCTTTGAACCTCACATCCACAGAGACTGAAACCTGCAGGTGCAGGAGTCACTGTTCAGGGATTTAAGTAAAAATAAATTCATTTTAATAATGCCAATGAAAACTTCTAAGAACTATTTTATCACAATATTATTACAGTTTTTTACAGACGCTAGGACACATTTCTCAATACTTAAGTCACCTTTGCAAAACTCCTCATACAGTGAGCACAACAGAAGTCTATGTGGGCTAAACTGAGGACCAGTTATTCAATTCAATTCAATTCAATTTTATTTATATAGCGCCAAATCACAACAAAAGTCGCCTCAAGGCGCTTCATAGATACAGAGAAAAACCCAACAATCATATGACCCCCTATGAGCAGCACTTTGGCGACAGTGGGAAGGAAAAACTCCCTTTTAACAGGAAGAAACCTCCAGCAGAACCAGGCTCAGGGAGGGGCGGGGCCATCTGCTGCGACCGGTTGGGGTGAGAGAAGGAAGACAGGATAAAGACATGCTGTGGAAGAGAGACAGAGGTTAATAACAGATATGATTCAATGCAGAGAGGTCTGTTAACACATAGTGAGTGAGAAAGGTGACTGGAAAGGAAAAACTCAATGCATCATGGGAATCCCCGGCAGCCTACGTCTATTGCAGCATAACTAAGGGAGGATTCAGGGTCACCTGGTCCAGCCCTAACTATATGCTTTAGCAAAAAGGAAAGTTTTAAGCCTAATCTTAAAAGTAGAGATAGTGTCTGTCTCCTGAATCCAAACTGGAAGCTGGTTCCACAGAAGAGGGGCCTGAAAACTGAAGGCTCTGCCTCCCATTCTACTTTTAAATACTCTAGGAACAACAAGTAGGCCTGCAGAGCGAGAGCGAAGTGCTCTAATAGGGTGATATGGTACTACAAGGTCATTAAGATAAGATGGGGCCTGATTATTTAAGACCTTGTATGTGAGGAGCAGGATTTTGAATTCTGGATTTAACAGGAAGCCAAAACAGGAGAAATCTGCTCTCTCTTTCTAGTAAATGGTAAATGGCCTGTATTTATATAGCGCTTTACTAGTCCCTAAGGACCCCAAAGCGCTTTACATATCCAGTCATCCACCCATTCATGCACACATTCACACACTGGTGATGGCAAGCTACATTGTAGCCACAGCCACCCTGGGGCGCACTGACAGAGGCGAGGCTGCCGGACACTGGCGCCACCGGGCCCTCTGACCACCACCAGTAGGCAACGGGTGAAGTGTCTTGCCCAAGGACACAACAACCGAGACTGTCCAAGCCGGGGCTCGAACCGGCAACCTTCCGATTACAAGGCGAACTCCCAACTCTTGAGCCACGATCCCCTAGTCCCTGTCAGGACTCTTGCTGCAGCATTTTGGATTAGTTGAAGGCTTTTCAGCGAGTTTTTTGGACATCCTGATAATAATGAATTACAGTAGTCCAGCCTGGAAGTAATAAATGCATGAACTAGTTTTTCAGCGTCACTCTGAGACAGGATATTTCTAACTTTAGAGATGTTGCACAAATGGAAGAAAGCAGTCTTACATATTTGTTTAATATGTGCGTTGAAGGACATGTCCTGGTCAAAAATGACTCCAAGGTTCCTCACAGTGTTACTGGAGGCCAAGGTAATGCCATCCAGAGTAAGAATCTGGTTAGATACCATATTTCTAAGCTTTTCAGGGCCGAGTACAATAACCTCAGTTTGATCTGAATTAAGAAGCAGAAAGTTAGCGGCCATCCAGGTCTTTATGTCTTTAAGACATTCCTGCAGTTTAACTCATTGGTGTGTGTTATCTGGCTTCATGGACAGATAGAGCTGGGTGTCATCTGCATAGCAGTGTAAATGTATGCTATGTCTTCTAATGATGCTGCCTAAGGGAAGCATGTATAATGTAAACAGAATTGGTCCTAGCACTGAACCCTGTGGAACTCCATAATTAACCTCAGTGTGTGAAGAGGACTCTCCATTTACATGCACAAACTGGAGTCTATTAGATAGATATGATACAAACCACTGCAGCGCAGTACCTGTAATACCTACAGCATGTTCTAATCGCTCTAATAGGATATTATGGTCGACAGTATCGAACGCTGCACTGAGGTCTAGCAGGACAAGCACAGAGATGAGTCCACTGTCAGAGGCCATAAGAAGATCATTTGTAACCTTCACTAAAGCTGTTTCTGTGCTGTGATGAGCTCTGAAACCTGACTGAAACTCTTCAAATAAACCATTCCTCTGCAGATGATCTGTTAGCTGTTTGACAACTACTCTTTCAAGGATTTTTGATATGAAAGGAAGGTTGGAGATTGGCCTATAATTAGCTAAGACTGCTGGGTCTAGAGATGGCTTTTTGAGTAAAGGTTTAACTACAGCCAGCTTGAAGGCCTGTGGTACATAGCCGATCATTAGAGATAGGTTGATCATATTTAAGATCGAAGAATTAATTAATGGCAGGACTTCTTTGAGCAGTTTTGTAGGAATGGGGTCTAAAAGACACGTTGATGGTTTGGAGGAAGTAATTATTGAAGTTAACTCAGAAAGATCAATTGGAGAAAAAGAGTCTAACTTAACATCAATGGTACTAAGAGTAGCTGTAGATAATATTACATCTGTGGGATGATTACTGGTAATTTTTTCTCTAATGATAAAAATTTTATTTGTGAAGAAGTTCATGAAGTCATTACTAGTTAACGTTAAAGGGATGGTTGGCTCAAAAGAGCTCTGACTGTTTGTCAGCCTGGCTACAGAGCTGAAGAGAAACCTGGGGTTGTTCTTATTTTCTTCAATCAGTGATGAATAGTAAGATGTTCTGGCTTTGCGGAGGGCTTTCTTATAAAGCAGCAAACTATTTCTCCAGGCTAAATGATGATCCTCTAAATTTGTGACACGCCATTTCCTCTCCAGCTTACGAGTCATCTGCTTTAGGCTACGTGTTTGAGAATTATACCACGGAGTCAGGTACTTCTGTTATCATTCTGTTATCATTGTTTTGGCACAAAATGCATTCAATGACTACATCTCTCAAATTTCATGAATTATCTTCTCACTCAGACACAACAACTGCCAAAAATCTTTGTACGTACAGGACATTTTGCATGTGCTTACATACTGTTTTCAAAACTGTTAAACTTATGGCCAAAACAATAACACAATGCAAAACTTAAAAAGACAGCAAAATGCAACAGCAATATTTTATTGAAACATATTTTAAATCTAAAAATGCAGTTTAACCAGCCACAGCTGATTCTCATTGTAGATGAACATCTGCACAGGTGTTACTCCTTCAATCTTTCAACTCCTTCAATTCTGGCAGCCAGGAGATTCTTTCCTAGGTGTGTTGCCCTAGATGACATGAGATGTGATGTGGATGAGAACCTGTGGCCAAATGGAGGAGACCGAGTAGATTAGCATTACTATTGTATGTGTATCAGTGGATGGTGTGTATACAGATTCTTGTATTTTGGGATTACTTAGTGCAAAAAAATAAAAATACATAAACAAATATTAACGAATTCTGCATGATGTCTGATTCATTCCAGTAACATATATTGAAATTATAAACAGAGATGTGTCCTTGTTTTACACAAGAAAACACTGTAATGCTACATGTTGTTAGTGTTTTTTAGGTCATTGTTTTGTGGGTGACAAAGTGTGTTTGTCGGCTGTCAACCTTTGCTAGTGTTCTGGAAGAATGAGTTTATTTGAGACCTGAATGAAGTGTTTTGGTAGTTGTCGTGCATTTTGAATGTGAAATGAGCTGCTTTGCCAAGCTGACGGTCAGTTAGGAGGATTGTGTGAAGAGTTTTGCAAAAGTGACCTAAGTATTGGGAAATGTGTCCTAGCGTCTGTAAAAAACTGTAAATCCACCATAACCCATACCATTAAACCATAAGCAGCTACTGTAAGGAGTGTCACATTTACTACTTCTACTACCCAACAATCCACCATACTGTAGATGCACAGAATCACCAAGATGTCTGAGAAAACAAAAAGTGACAGATGCACAAAAAGGGGTGAGGGGAGGAGAGTAGGAAGATAAACCTATAAGAAACAATGAGCTCATAAAGAACTGCATGGGGGGAGGAGCGTGGAGGAGATTACTTACTATATTAAATGAGAAAATCTGTATTGGATGAATCTGGTGCAGAGAGGGAGGGACGCATGAGAGCGAGTAAGAGGGGCTTAAAGCAGCAGCATACCACTAAAGATAACCAAGAAAGACAAAAAGGAGAGTATTATTTTTCATATTAATGATTTTTCTTGCTTTAAATCATTTTTGTTCTTTTACTGGAATCAGTGACGTCAACAAGTTTTAAAATGCCTCAAAAAACAGTTGGAATCTGGAGCTGAAGTAGACAAATGCAGGTGAGTGTTTTATATCTGTGTGTGTGTGTGTGTGTGTGTGTGTGTGTGTGTGTGTGTGTGTGTGTGTGTGTGTGTGTGTGTACACTCTTTGTGTAAATGTTTTAACAGAATAAATAATGAATCATCAACTTTCTGCTTGTAGAGTAGGTTCAGTTCAGGTTTGTCTCACAGAGTAACCAGTTGTGTGTTTGCTCTGGATGACTTTAGCGTGTTTCATCTGTGTGAGCCATGTCCAGACATTGATCCTGACACTGACCAATGAGAACATTTCCTGACACACACAGATATATTTAGCTGTACCTTCTGTTGTTTGGGCTGTGATCCTGTGCTGGCACATGCCAGCTGAGCTATGACAGCGCGTAGGCTTTTCTCTTTTCTCTGTTTTGGCCATTTTGTAGCTTGTTAAAAATAAGTTCGAGTTGCCAGAAGTGCAAATCCTGTCGCCAGGAAACATAAGGTTTGTTGTTTACAGCTGTTTGTGTGATCTTAAAAAATACCTGTAGCCTTACAGGTCACTCACAGGATTCAAATGCTCTTCAGGGTGCAGTTCCCCCCTCCAGGGGCAAGGGTACCTAGACCCGGTTGTAGAGTACGCTTGGGGAGTGTGATCGTGTGTACAGCGTCTCTTTATGTCTGTCTCCACGTTGGTTGAGTGTGGAGTAAGTGCATATGAGAGCATGAGGGTGGGAATGGATGTTTGTATCTGTGTGTGCCTGTATGTCTGTGTCTATATGTCAGGTTGGGTGTCAGGCGCCACCTCTCTGGGGACATCTCAGGCCCTCCAAGGTTTGGAGGCCTATCTCCCCCACCACCACTTCCCCTGCCAGTGGCGGACTCCCTCAGACATCGGTGCGTTGGTGGTTCTTTGTGTCCGGGGATGGGCGTCCAGGTACACACCGGCTCACTCCTTGGCGGCCGCTTATCGGGGCCTGGAGCCTGGGGCTCGCTCGGGCCACTTCGGAGGTGGGGTGCCCCCGGCCTCTCGGCCTGGGGCTCGGTCACTCAGGCAGAGCTGGCTGCCGGCGGAGCTCACGGGCGCGTCACTGCAACTCCCCCTGGCTTCTGCTCCGCGGCTGCTGAGTGAGCCCTCATCTGGGACTCTCCTCAGCTCTTTCTGGGACAGTGGCGCGGCTGCCCCTCTGTTGGTCTTCCTTGGTCTCTTGTGTTCTGGGGGCCTCTGGATGTCTGGAGTTTTGATCTCCTCCATACCTGCTTCATGCCCTGGAGGACGGGGCTGTGGCCCCCCCACACCCTCTAGCAGATCATTACATGAAGGAACCTTTTAAAAAACAAGCGCGTCCATGCTCACAGGTGTACCACGGGTGATCACACCCACAAACTACACCCTTTTTGGCTCCTACCTCAAAGCACACTGTGTTGCTGTTGATCTTATGTGCTGCACAATAATGTTTAATATTTAGTATTTACTGTCATATTCCCATATATCATTGTGATGTTGTTTATTCTATTACTCTTGTTCTCTTCTGCTTGTTTTCTTTTTTCTTTCTCAGCAGGTGACTCCAGGTGATTGATATATGCATTTTTTTTCTTCTCTGCTCTTCTGTTGGTTTTTGTCTTTTGCCCTTCTCCCCCGTCCCTCTTCTCAGCTGTTTCTCTTTCCCTCTTTCTTTCTCCCCTTCTTTCCCCCAGTCAAGTCTGTCCCGTATTCAGTAAGTGAAAATAAAATAAACAATAAAAGGTGAATCAAATGGACCATTACGGCAAGGCTGGGATGGTCAATTTGGTAAAGTAAATCCGTTGGGCATCTTTCTTTGCCTTTAGACAATAATTCTGGTGGCAAAAGAGCCAAACGGGACAGGCCAAAAAAAAGAAAAAAAATGCTCTTCAGACTAAGAGGACGGATGATGTCTATCATATCCATCACAGCAGTCATTACATTAAATATTCATAATTGTAGATAATGTATATAAAGCTTATGCATAAAAAGGAAGATCTGTGATCACTCCTTGGCCTTTACATTATGAAGCAACTGTGTTCATGATCTGGTGCTTCTAAATCAAATATAACTGAACTGTCTGCTTTCCTGAGTGTTTAGTTGCTAGTCTATTCTCACCCCAACCGGTCGCAGCAGGTGGCTTCGTCCCTCACTGAGCCTGGTTCTGCCGGAGGTTTCTTCCTGTCTTTGCTTACAGGGACTCATATGATTGTTTGGTTTTCTCCAGATGTATTATTGTAGGGTCTACCTTACAATATAAAGCGCTTTGAGGTGACTGTTGTTGTGATTTGAAGCTGTGAAAATAAAATTTAATTGAATTTAAAGTTTATATTACTTCCACTTTCCCACACTGTCAAACTCAATGCTGACGTTCTTTCTCTAGCGCTGTCATTTTCTTTTACACCTTCATTGAGCCAATCAGCGTGCAGCCTTCCTCCTCCCCATCTCCCCTTAACCTGCTCACCCAGAGCACCATCCAACCACCATCATTATCTAGACTCCAGAGGGGTCCTGTCCTAATTTCTGTTAATGCTGCAATTCTGTTCTGCTATTATGGATCACCACATCAAATCTTTCATTAAGCGTGTATTAAAGTTTATTCTTTAAGGGTAAGGATGTCACATGTGAAACGGTATTCACGAGCACAATCACCGTACATATGCAGGACCAGAGGGGTCATCTGCATCAAAATAAAGAATTTTGTGCTTCATTAATGAGTTGTGCAGTCAAATATGCAATAATTTAACTAATTTACAAATTCATTTTAAAATTATTTTATTTAGAAATTACTAAAGATATTTATTATTTTATCATTTAATGTAAAATATAAACATTTATTATAGATCAGAATTTCAAAATGAATTGTTAGTCTGTTAATAAATGAATAATACAAAAGGATTTTACCATTTGCCATATGCAGCAGCAAACTTCCTGATATCAGGATGTCAGGTTCTCATTTGCAAAATGGAGAAGCAGGTTTTCTACCACTGGGATGCCAGCTTCTCCGCAGAAGACATTCCTTTCGGCACTAAGGTGCCAGGTGCTCTGTGTCTATCCCTCATTTGCAAATCCAGAAATTAACTTTTATAGCACTGGATTGGCAGCTTCTGCCATCAATCATTTGCACCCTATTGATCAGTTAACATGAACTGCGAGGCTGCTACAGGGTTAGATGCGCAAAACTGACTTCACTGTAAAAACAATAGAAAAGGATTGTTTTGTTTCATTTCAGACATACAAGTACAGTTTTTGTCAAAACTAAATATTTTTTATCCCAAAGCAGGAAGATATCCACCTTCACCTTCCTAACATGGGTGTACTGTAGTACTGTTACTATGACAGTTCATTAAGGCTTAATTATGCCTGCCTAATCAAGCAGGTAAGTTGAAGCCAAGTGTAAACACGGAGACAGAATACGTAGACCGAGCTGAGGAAATACACCTGAAGACAATTTGTCCTACAGTGTGAGCAGGTAGATAAATCCTAGGATGAGTTTTGGGCTAGAAGGCTGTAACTGTAGCAGAGGTCAAACCTGAGTAGGATCCTGTCCAGTTTTTTCTCTCTCAGTGAGAGACGCAAAGGAAACAAGAGGCCTGGGAACTGTGGATGAGCCTCACCTGAAACAAAAGAACAGGGCCTACAGGCGTGGTTTATATTAATGGTCACCAAGAAGAAGTTAACCGGCCTTTGCCTTGAAGTTCCACGACAGTGAAAAACTTTACTTTCAGCACGAGATAGTAAAAGACTGAGTAATTGTATGTACATGTTTGATATGACATATGATATTTGCATAACTAATTTATCACAGTTATGCAGACAGAAAAAAACTGTATAATCGTTCCACCCTGGAAAACGAACAGCTTGAGAAATCATTAAAAGGCCTATCAAAGCCATTATATTCATACCTGTGTGTATGCAATCCTGTGACTGTCAGTTGAGACAACATGGTGATAACATAACCTTCTTCATAAGGTTATGAAGTGGGCTTGATTGTACGAGTGGTTGAAGCCCGTCCACTCACCCTGTGGGGGAGGACGAGCCGATTATCTGCCAGCTGAGTATGGATGAGGTTTGAAAGTTTCATATTGGCTTCACTGTGCTGCAGGAGACCTGCAGTGATGGAAGGTGTCAGCTGTGTCACTGTGTGGTGGGGACGAACAGGAGAGCTGCTGCTGCTTTGGATTTCCATCACAGGTGAGTCATTATTGTGTATTACTGTGGATCACAGCTGCTCACCTGTTGTTATTGTTGTCATACTTTCATTCTCTCAGATCATTATCTATGTTCACCTTATACCAAAGATGTCAAGCTGGAAGCTGGTTCCACAGAAGAGGGGCCTGAAAACTGAAGGCTCTGCCTCCCATTCTACTTTTAAATACTCTAGGAACAACAAGTAGGCCT
>NW_024584443.1:11644-16567 GCF_018398535.1 Haplochromis burtoni
AAGGGAGTTTTTCCTTCCCACTGTCACCAAAGTGCTTGCTCATAGGGGGTCATATGATTGTTGGGTTTTTCTCTGTATGTATTATTGTAGGGACTACCTTACTGTCACGAGCTGCCATGGACTCAAGCGCAGATAAGGAAGCTAAAATACAGTTCCTTTTATTGATACACAACACCAGGTGCGACTATATACAGGTGAGAGGGCGAGGGGAATCCAGGGCACAGGGGAGTCCGGAAAAGGGGAATCTTCACACAGTTCCAGAAACACAGCACACCAGCAACTTAGCACATCCAGGGCTCCAAGGGAAAGAGATTCCCATTCACAGGAAACAAGCGGTTAATCTAACGAAGCAACAACGCAAAAAGACAACTAGAAACTAGCCCTCTGCAGCTTACTACCGAGGTTACTCAATAATCCAGCGATGAGATGTTTCCAGCCACTGCCTTAAGTAGTGGACGCTGGTGAAGTGATGAGCCACAGGTGTGTGATTATTAGAGAGAGGGAAAGGAAAACAAGAAACATATGTAGCCAACCTGGGTCAGCCGGGCAGACACGGCGACCATGACACTTACAATATAAAGCACCTTGAAGTGACTGTTGTTGTGATTATGCACTATACAAATAAAAAGGAATTGAATTAAAAATGTGGATTCCATGGATGGTCTGTGAATGGCGTCAATATGGCAGCAATGTAATGGATGACGTTGAAGATAAAAGGAGAGAGACTGCTTTACTTTGATACATTTGAATTTATGTTGATTTTAGATTTGACAAGGCATGCGCTGACATTACCACACATGGACTGGCCATCATAGAGTCCAGAATTTAACCCCACTAAGAATCTGTGAGATGTAGACGACTTTACGCTCTGGACAGAGGCAAATGTAAAACAGCATAAGCTTCCTGAAACAATGTCACAGCGAATGCCTGCCATCAACAAAGGTCGTCCAACTAATCAAGCACTCTGATACCACAGTGCTGTTGGTGTGTTAGGGTTCTTTGGACAAAGTATGGGTTGATGCCTTGCCCAAATATAACAGAAAGGAAGGCAGTTAATGCAAATCTCAGCAAGTCTGACATTTATGACCTTGTGATAGTAACATGTCCTTTACACCTGCCTCTTCTCTTTTTTTACTGACTCAGTCCCTCCATCCCTCCTGCAGCCTCCTTTTCCTCTCTCCCTGCCAGTCCAGATGTCAGTCACCCCCCCTTCTTGGCAGTTTCTCCCTCTGTCCCAAGCAGAGCTGGGCCCTCTTTTCTCCAACTTTAGCCCTTTTGCCTTTTCTCAGAGTATGTTCATGCTGCCTCCGACAGGGTGGGCTACCAAGCCCGGCCTCAGGGCTTCATTTGGCCCTCACTCTGTGACACAGGTAAGCAGAGGAGAAAAGATGATAAGAGATGGAGATGTAACTGAAAACCCCCACAGATTCATCTGTATTTTTTTTCATCCACAGCTTTTATCAGAGTCCGTCCTCCCTGCCTCTCCCCCTCTATCTGCCTCCCTTCTCTCAGAGAGCGTGGAAATAGAGCGGGATAAGAGAGGTCAGGAGAGGTTCAGGGTGAGGGTACTGTTTCACAAGCGAGGCAACATCAGTTCTGATCTTCGGACCTGCATCACTCTACTGGCTTTCAAGGAGACAGAGGAGCACAAGGCCTCCTGTATCACACAGGTGAAGAACAGATTTTGTAATGTTTTCTTTGTCTAATGTCTCTCTTTCTTGGTCAGTCGTTTCACTCCGTTTTCTTTTTACGACTACACGACTGTCTTGTTTCCCAGCCGCCTCTAGGTTTGTGTGTGGTAACTCTGACACTGCCCAGTTCCTGGTACAGCAATCCACTTGTCAACCAGTCGCATCCATGGTACAGTAATACCCGCCATACACATCAATGGATGCAGAAGCGAAAATGGCAACGGAGCATACGCCGTCACGGCAACCACCAGCAAGCAACTGCGCAGTTTCTGAGGTGACATGATTGCAGGACTAAAAAAGCACCAGCTGGAAATGAATTCATAGACTGACATTATTATTTATATGGTTTATAAAATCATAGCTGTACTGGTGACTTAAAGCACTTTAGACTGTAAACTACATGAAGTTAAACTTTAATTGGTGATAATGAAGGCAGACATGGCACTGAGATGGATATGTTCATGTGAACAAGGTTGCAGTCTCTGTATCACAGATCTGATCGAGTACTTTGTCAGTGCATTTTTTATGGTGTACTGCTACATTTAGCTTTTTTTATCATTGCCAACTTTTTCACCTCAGGAAAGCTTAAAAACATTGTAATGTTTACATTTTTGTTTCGGTATTTTTATGAGCAATTTGAATATCAGTTAAAAAACCAAACCAACCTGAAGAGACATGCACTGGTTACATTAGTCTGATGTAGTCTAACGGCCATTAAACTAAACTATGACACATTTAATTGCAAACAGTATTTTCTCCATATTTTTAATAATTTGTTATAATTGGAGGAGGAAGTGATGATTTTGGCTGCCTGTCTAAGGACCTGTTGGCTGAAAACCTGTCAGATTTCTGACAGGCAGGCCGATGATTTTAGAGCACACTGATGCAGTGCGCTGCAGTCTGTTCCTGTATGAAGGCTGAGGGAGTGGAACCAGCAGGTGATCGAGAAGGTCATGATGGTTTCCAGGAAGGCATAGTAGAAAGTCATCATGATGGGTGTGCTGACTCCAAAGCAGTTGAGTTATAAGGAGGTGTAGCCGTTGGTGGCACCTCCTGAGAATCTCCTCTGTGTTGGCAGAGAATTTCAGGAAGTTGTCAAAGATGGTTCCCAGGTATTTGTACTCCTCAACTACCTCCACTGGCTTCCCGTGGATGGTGGTGGTGACCGAAGCAGCCAGATCCCTCTGCCAGTCCACATGCTCCAGGTGTTCTTGGACAGCACAGTGTGATATTTAGACAGCACATAGAATAAGACTGCAAAAGGTCACCACCATGTCTTTGGTTTTGCTCACGTTCAGTTCAGTTATGCTAATGATTAAATCCCTCTAGTAAAGAGTAAACCTCACAGAGAGACGTTTGGCGTAAGAACATGAACATTTTGTGGAATAAGTGCATTCCACAAAATGTGAGCTCTTGCTTGAAGTAGTTTTCTATAAATGCCCAGTCCCAAAGTGTACTCGTGTCTCTTTCAGATACCATCCAAATATAGATGGGGACATGGATGGTCCACGGGCCCGCAGAAACCAACGGGGTCCCATGAAAAACCAAATACAGCTGTACTACTCAGTGGCGGACCTACAGATGACATCAGCAGGGTATGTTATAGCAAAATACTATGTTATTTTGTAAAGTGCTTTTTACTACACACTCAAATATGTATGCAGTCTTATTCTATGTGCTGTCTAAATATCACACTGTGCTGTCCAAGAACACCTGGAGCATGTGGATTGGAGGAGTCGGGGATCAAAACGCACAGCTTCTGATTGGTAGATGACCTTCGACTCAGTCTGCGTCACAGCCACTTGGACACATGATGAACTCATGATGAAGATTTTTAAAAAAGATTTTAATAAATAATAAAGAGACTCCATTTATATAGTCTTATCACCTTTTCAGCCACTGATAAACACATTGATGGTTTGCTTCAGTGGATGTGTTGACTGTTACAGAGATGAAGTTACATGGGGGTGGCTGTAGCTCAGGACCTAGAGCAGATGTTGATGTTTTGATCCCATATCTGCTCTACATGCCAAAGAGTCCACAGGCAGATAGTGAACCCCAAGCTACTATCCAATGCATTCACCTGCATTTCAGTGTTAGAAGCACTTTGGTGAAGAAAAAACTGCAACAAGTGAATGAGGCATATTTAGAAAGTGTTCAATTAGAGCTGAAAAATTGCCAAATAAGAAAATAGCCCTGCAGTAAAAAAGATATGTTTAAACATGATACATTTTATAAACCAAATAATTTCTGAGTGGTGCTAATCTGAAGTGTTGGTGGAGTCAGCGTTTATATAAAGAGGAATATGGCAGGAGAAAACTCATCTGTTACAATGGTGAATGAGAAATCCTGTTTACTTGCTAATCTTAGCTCTGTTTCGACACAAACCACAGATGGAAACTGATATCAGTACAGTGCAAATGGCAGTTTGGATTGCACGCTAAGCTCCCATCAGTCTCATCAAAGATCAGAGGCTTATCTACAATGTGCATCCAGAAAAAGCTGCTGGCCTCTCAGCTTGACAAAGTCCACCCATTAATAGGACATGGACACACCCATGAGAATGCCGACCCCTTTCTATAATCGAGTGAACTTAATCCTGATTCCAGGGACGATAGAAAGCTGGGGCCAAAGGGTGATGGTGATCTATAGCATGGGAACCTTTATGATAGAAGACAGATCCTTTTACTTTGGTATGTCTGTTATTAGATTTCACCAGATAAGCACTGCTTGCCTTCCTTTCCATGATGGAGCTCCACTGGGGCATGGCAAAGAGCTGAACAGTGAGAGAGCATTAGATGGGTGTAGCTTCTCTCAGGCTCAGACCACTTTGTCTCGTGCCTTTTTTCTCTGTGTCTGTTGTCACTTGAGTGGAGGTCTGGTGTTGGAACACAGGGCACAGACTTGTGGCCTGTTGCCTCTGGTTCTCTGGTCTCTCACCCTGTGGCCGTGGGCGCTCCATGTGGAGCCTCTCTCCATCTGCTGGGATGGGCGTGCAGTTGTTGCTGTGATGTGTGGCCTCAGGTCTTCGACAGTCTTTTGCTGGGTCTCTGTCTGTTTGTCTTTCATCCACTGAGGGCATCTGTGTCACATTTCATGACAAATGCGCACACACACACAAACATGCACGCACACACGCACACACAAACATGCACACACACACACACACACACACAAATATGCACGCACACACACAAATATGCACACACACACACGCACACACACACACACA
>NW_024584444.1:0-16557 GCF_018398535.1 Haplochromis burtoni
GGTAAATAACCTACAAGAATGTTGTTGTCTGAAAATCCAAAAGATTTAACGAACTGACTAAGACATCAGTTTATTCCACCTTTTTGTTTCCTTTATTGGAAATGTTCGGTTTTATGCGTTTTGTTTTTTTCTTAATCTTGTTGTTCTGAAGACGATGTTACAAACTGAAAGTCTCTGTTAGCTGCAGAGCTCTGAAACTTCACACAGCTTTGGATGATAACATGGAGAAAGGATGTGGAGATGTTCACACTTCTGCTAGAAATCATCTTCTAGTTATTGTGAAAAGGACTGTATAAGGACCAGTCTGTTTACCATTTACTGAGTTCTGATCTTTGACGTGTATCTACAGCACTAACCTTTGACAGTCAGCTTCACGTGTTTCTCATCAGGATGTTTCCCTCCCTGCTGTAGATGGTGCAGGTGTAGGTGTTTGTGATTGTCGGGTATTTCAGGGTCAGACTGAAGTCTCCGAGCTTCAGCAGATTTTTCCTCATCTTGGTTCTGGCTTTAAAATCTGGGTGCTGGTATTCAGGCTTGTCAGAGCCGTTCTCATACACGTGGACCTTTCCATTTTTATCCGTCCACTCCACTTTACCATCTGCAGGCAGGCGAACTGTGGCTTTACAGGGCAGCAGGACAGACTCCATCCCTGAATCTACCTCCACCTTGTAACCTTTGAGGACAACAAAGCACAACATGATGACATCAGCAGCAGCTGTGATGGTCACATGACCTCCCTGTCCCTCCTTGTCTTCTAGTCTCAGTCAGATTGTGTCTCAGTTTGTTCCTGATGTGTTCCTGACTCGTTCTTTGGTAACTAGTCTGCAGCGTCCTGTAAAGTGCTGCAGACATGTTGGATGAAGAAGCACAGACAGACTGAGCCTCCACAGTCGGCCATGTCTCACACACATCAGCACAGAAACCATGAAGATCTCATGTGTCTGAACATCTGAAGCTCTCCACCACATGACTGAGCACAACTCAAGGAGGAACATTTACTGAAGCTGCTGCAACATTTACTGTCAGCACATGTTTCCATGTCAGCTGCTGTTTACCACCACAGAAGAAGAACAGCTTGTCCACATGCAGCCTCTGTGTCAGATCAATGCAGTGAAGCACACACACTGTTTAGTAAAGTCATGTTGTGGAGCTGTTTCACTGATCAATGACTGAGTCTGAAGGAGGTTTTCTGACTTCTGGAACAAACCTGGAAGTTTCTCTTCAGCTCTCTGTATCAGCTGTTTGTAACTCTCAACTCTTTCAGCTTCTGGAACAAGTTTGTGTGAGCCACAGTCAAGGAGCCACCAGAGGACACCTGCTGACCATCGGCATTATGGGTAGTGTAGTAGGAGACACTCACCTGACATGAAATAGTGCCGGAAATAAGATATGAGACCTCCAGAAATCCCAATAAGAACCAGGAGGCCCAAGAGAACCAGGAGAGCTGTGGCCCAGGATGGAAATGGTTCTGTGGAAAAATATAAAATATAACAACATAAACGCTGAACTCTGACCTAAATCCATAGCTGGACTGGCCATCGGGCATACCGGGCATTTGCCCGGTGGGCCGCTGGCGATTTTTTGTTTTTATGGGCCGATCGATTTTTTTTTTTTGGAAGGGTATAAATAATGAAAGGTGTTGGATTGGCCAATTGGTCATGATCGACTCTGGGCTGGACCAATTACAGCCGAGGAGGTCGGATGCACCCTCCCCCTTGTTTAGCAATCTTATAGACGAACTAAAGAAAATGGAGAACAAAAAAAGGAAAGGAGGTGCAGAAAAAATTAGGGCCAAAAAGAAACAAGCCCTTCAGGCAGACGCTGCCAAATGTGTAAAAATAACTGAATTGTTTGGCGGTAGCTATGGCATAGCTTCCACAGATTTAGCAACATCAGCAAGTGGTGGAGGCCAGCAGGTGGATAAGGGAAAGGGGAGGCAAGAGGAGGAGAGACCCGAGGCGGCCGCCGGTGTTGTGCCAAAAAGTGATTTCCAATGTTTCCGTGTATTTTTTATGTGTAATATCTTTACGTATGTTGGTAAATAGACTTCGGTGAACAGCGTTTACAAAGGGGTTATATATAGAATTAAAAAATTATCTGTTTTTTCAAGTATCTTTACAACTCTGTGTTATTGTACTTACATTATAACCAATCCGGTCCTTTATCCCCACTTAAAATATTTTTACAGAACTATTGTAATATTTGCTGCCATTTCTGCTGTCCTCTTGGCCAACTTACTCTTACAAAAGACATTTTTAATGTTAATGAGATTTTTTTAACTGCATAAATAAAGGTTATATAAAGTTTTTGGCAAATACCGGAAACCACTTTTTGGCACAACACCGCTCATAGTGGCAGAGGAACTGAACTTCAGGTAAGAAGTTATGACCTGCTGTCTGTCTGTGTCAGATATAAACCAAGTTTAGTTGGAGTTTGTTTTCGTTGTGCTGACTTTTTACAGTCGCTTAGAATAACTGGTACTGCGTACTAGCTAGCATGACGGAGTTTATATACTGCTGGGCGGGTGCTATGAAGTTACTGATAGTAAATTTTATTTTATGCTTAAGGTTAGTTTCTCAAACTCCTCAAAATCTTAACAAATTGTGCCAATCCTTACATGTTGCACCAGCTGATTTATCATCAAAAGTGGAGAAGTCTGTGACAGAGGAGACAGAAGAGCAGCAGAGAGAGATGGAGAGATGACTTTATGTCATCCATGAGGGATGCATTTGACATATGTTTCACATATTATAGCCCAACAAGTTACTTATAGCAATTTAAATACGAGCAATCAGTTTTTGGCAGACAATCACTTTTTGGCACAACACCGGCTATTGCAGTTAATAATACAACAGCTTCTTGCCATTTTTTGTGTTTCTTTTTATCGCTGTGTAACTGAGTTCAATTGAAAGCCTGCATGCGCTAGTACCTCTTGCCACAAGTTCCCAGAATCCTTTGCGGTTTTACCCCTGAATGACGTCACATTTTTGGTGGGCCGGTCTCTAGTCAAAATGCCCGGGCCGATTTTTTGTCCCAGTCCAGCCCTGCCTAAATCTACAACATTAACATCTGACCTTTATCTACATCTCTGACCTTTGACCTGCAGCACTACTTTCTGTCTCAGGATGTCTTTGTCCCTGTAGATGGTGCAGATGTATCCTCCACTGTCTCCATCTGTGGGCTGTTTCAGGGTCAGACTGAGGTCTCCAGTTCTCAGCAGGTCTTCGTTCATCTTCGTTCGGTCTCTGTAAAGTCCATCCTGTTTCTTAAGGTGGTCACTTCTCTTTGAATAGACATAAACCACTAGGTCAGCATGAGTCCACTCCACTGTGGTGTCCTCAGGCAGCACAAGATTTGTTTTGCAGGGTAGAATGATGAAGTCTGACATTTTCCATGTTGTCACCTCCTCTTGGTCGTCTATGAGGACAAGAAACACATTATCAACTACAAAAAACAGTGCAGTATAATAGTGGTGGTAACTGGAACATGATGGAGCAAGTACTGCTTCCATCTTTTCAACCCATCAGTACATTCCCATCTATGTCCTTAATTACCCAAACAGACTGTATATCATTTGAGCTCTCTGCCTAGCCAGTCGATAAAGTACTTTTCTCCTTCAATTGTGTTCAGCCTGACAGTAAACTCACTCTTGGTTCTACCCGTACCCTCCCAGCATGCCTGTCTACTTTCCTCATCCCTATAACTATCCTATTCCACCACTCAGTCTCCTTGTCCTCTTTCTCTGTCCAGAGAATAACCCAAATACTACTCTGAGCCTCTCCTGGCTGGACGAACTCCTCACCCTTCAGAGGAATCCCATTTCTGCCACTTGTATCTGCAATCTTGTTCTTTCGGTCACTACCCACAGCTCATGACCATAGGTGAGGGTAGCAATGACAATCGACCAGTAATTCAAGAGCTTCGTTTTTGTGCTCAGCTCTCTCTTCATCATGTTGGACAGGCACAGCATCCAAATCGCTGCAACCACAGCAGTAATCCGTCTGTCGATCTCTCCCTCCCCTGACTACTGAACAAGACCCCAAGATACCTAAACTAAATTAAAAAATGATCAGAAAGTAAATACTCAAAGTAAAGATATCAAAAAGTTCTACTTAAGTACGGTAATAAAGTCTTTGAGCTTCATTAATTCCCACCTCCACTGTCATATCCATTGCTCTTTGATACTTTCATGGACATATCCAAAGGCGATGGATCCCAACCTGAGACTCTTTTTCACATCTACTAACTGGATGAAACTTTTAAATGACTCAACTATTTCTAGCCTTAAAAACACTATTTTCACACCAGTACCTACAATTTCAAATCACCATTCAAATTCTTCTGTTAAGCCTATTGAATGTCAGGTTTTACTGTGTATGCATTCTGGGTTTGTTGTTGACCTTTGACCTGCAGCTGTATATCTGTCACTCTCAGCTCTTCTCTCCCATCACTGATGGAGCAGGTGTAGTTGCCACTGTCAGTCTTTGTTGGTTTCCTCAGAGTGAGGCTGAAGTCTCCAGTGTCCAGAGCATCAGGCCTCATTGATGTGCGCCCGCTGTAACGCTGGTTTTGCCCTCCAAAATCATCTCTTCCTTCTCGCTGTAGGTGGACAGATTTGGGATGAAGATCACTCCGAGTCCAAATCACTGCAGGGTACTCAGGTATAATACCTGAGAACTGACAGGGCAGCAGGACAGATTGTTCCCCTTCATTCACCTCCACTACCACAGCCAGGGCATGCTGGGAAACTGAGGACACAGAAATAAAAATTCACTGCATGCTGTGGGATTGTCTCACAAACCAAATCACAGTCATTTGGGCAGAACTTTGTGCCATCAGAAACTGAATTTGAGTAAGTTATATTGGCATTTAAATTGCATCACAACAGTAGTCGCCTCAAGGCGCTTTATATTGTACAGTAGATCGTACAATAACAGATACAGAGAAAAACCCAACAATCATATGACCCCCTATGAGCAAGCACTTTGGCGACAGTGGGAAAGAAAAACTCTCTTTTAAAAACTCTTAATACACCAAAGAATCACATGACAAGCAACAGGGGTGGGTAAAGCGTGAGAGACAGCCAGTGTAGACAGTACATCCGGGCCTGCAGCATATGCGCTGGTCTCCACGATCCACCGTCAGCATCGGAGGGGAATAAGCATCGAAGGCGTTTGGAGGGGAGGGGGGATGAGTGCACATCTGCATGTCTATATATGTCTGTGTGCGTATGTGTGTATGTGTCCAGAGTTCAACTGAGACAGTGTCCTTCGCCCTGCCAGGTTAAGTAGTGGGAAGAACAGCCTCAACACAGTCGTTATCAGGGTGTTTTGTTCAGCTCCAGCCTTGAGGCCGCAGCTGGCGCCGAGAGGGTCTCTGCATGAAGTGATGGTGGTTTTTACTTTAGTGCGAACAACTCATATGAATTTCAAAGCTGTTCTAACAGTCCAACACTGGTCTCTCAATCTCCCGTTGGAGAGCCGTGAGCTTCTCCATGATGTTATCAAACTTACGCTCCGTGATGTTGTCATTCTTGTGCTCAAAGAGCCGATTCTGAGAACTCACGACCACAGTGAGCCTCCCCAAGCTGTCATCCAGTTTGCGCTCAGAGGTGTTATTCCGAGTATTCACGGCAGCCGTAAGCTTCTCCAAGAACTTATCCGTGCTGCACTCAATGAGCCCATTTTGAGAAACTCACGCCTCGTCCCATCATTTCAATCCCAGCGGGCAGCCTTGTGGGGGTTTGAACAGCTGGTTCCACTTCCTCAATTCTTCGATAAGTCAGGGCCAAGCCAGCTCCGATCAGCAAGAACCCTGTTATAATGGTTCCGAATATGTAGATATCTTCATGCACTCAGGCTCACCCAAGCCCAGATGTCTCGTTGAGAAAAGGGTGTCAATAGCATTCAGGGACCAGTTGATCACATCAATAATTCCTCTTTTAGGTTTTAGAGAACAGACTGTGAGAGAGTGTTCCAGGGAAAAGTAATACAAAAAAACGAGACTAGACAAGGACACAAGAGGCTAAGCAGGGAAGCTAAGGGAGAGGAGAAAAGTGTGACCGCCTTAGTCAAGAGCAGGAAAGAAAGGAAAGAAGGAAGACAGGATAAAGACATGCTGTGGAAGAGAGACAGAGGTTAATAACAGATATGATTCAATGCAGAGAGGTCTGTTAATACATAGTGAGTGAGAAAGGTGACTGGAAAGGAAAAACTCAATGCATCATGGGAATCCCCAGCAGCCTACGTCTATTGCAGCATAACTAAGGGAGGATTCAGGGTCACCTGGTCCAGCCCTAACTATATGCTTTAGCAAAAAGGAAAGTTTGAAGCCTAATCTTAAAAGTAGAGATAGTGTCTGTCTCCCGAATCCAAACTGGAAGCTGGTTCCACAGAAGAGGGGCCTGAAAACTGAAGGCTCTGCCTCCCATTCTACTTTTAAATACTCTAGGAACAACAAGTAGGCCTGCAGAGCGAGAGCGAAGTGCTCTAATAGGGTGATATGGTACTACAAGGTCATTAAGATAAGATGGGGCCTGATTATTTAAGACCTTGTATGTGAGGAGCAGGATTTTGAATTCAATTCTGGATTTAACAGGAAGCCAATGAAGGGAAGCCAAAACAGGAGAAATATGCTCTCTCTTTCTAGTCCCTGTCAGGACTCTTGCTGCAGCATTTTGGATTAGCTGAAGGCTTTTCAGCGAGTTTTTTGGACATCCTGATAATAATGAATTACAGTCGTCCAGCCTGGAAGTAATAAATGCATGAACTAGTTTTTCAGCGTCACTCTGAGACAGGATATTTCTAACTTTAGAGATGTTGCGCAAATGGAAGAAAGCAGTCTTACATATTTGTTTAATATGTGCGTTGAAGGACATGTCCTGGTCAAAAATGACTCCAAGGTTCCTCACAGCGTTACTGGAGGCCAAGGTAATGCCATCCAGAGTAAGAATCTGGTTAGATACCATATTTCTAAGCTTTTCAGGGCCGAGTACAATAACCTCAGTTTTATCTGAATTAAGAAGCAGAAAGTTAGCGGCCATCCAGGTCTTTATGTCTTTAAGACATTCCTGCAGTTTAACTAATTGGTGTGTGTTATCTGGCTTCATGGACAGATAGAGCTGGGTGTCATCAGCATAGCAGTGAAAATGTATGCTATGTCTTCTAATGATGCTGCCTAAGGGAAGCATGTATAATGTAAACAGAATTGGTCCTAGCACTGAACCCTGTGGAACTCCATAATTAACCTCAGTGTGTGAAGAGGACTCTCCATTTACATGCACAAATTGGAGTCTATTAGATAGATATGATACAAACCACTGCAGCGCAGTACCTGTAATACCTACAGCATGTTCTAATCGCTCTAATAGGATATTATGGTCAACAGTATCGAACGCTGCACTAAGGTCTAGCAGGACAAGCACAGAGATGAGTCCACTGTCAGAGGCCATAAGAAGATCATTTGTAACCTTCACTAAAGCTGTTTCTGTGCTGAGCTCTGAAACCTGACTGAAACTCTTCAAATAAACCTCTGCAGATGATCTGTTAGCTGTTTGACAACTACTCTTTCAAGGATGTTTGATATGAAAGGAAGGTTGGAGATTGGCCTATAATTAGCTAAGACTGCTGGGTCTAGAGATGCTTTTTGAGTAAAGGTTTAACTACAGCCAGCTTGAAGGCCTGTGGTACATAGCCGATCATTAGAGATAGGTTGATCATATTTAAGATCGAAGAATTAATTAATGGCAGGACTTCTTTGAGCAGTTTTGTAGGAATGGGGTCTAAAAGACACGTTGATGGTTTGGAGGAAGTAATTATTGAAGTTAACTCAGAAAGATCAATTGGAGAAAAAGAGTCTAACTTAACATCAATGGTACTAAGAGTAGCTGTAGGATAATATTACATCTGTGGGATGATTACTGGTAATTTTTTCTCTAATGATAAAAATTTTATTTGTGAAGAAGTTCATGAAGTCATTACTAGTTAACGTTAAAGGGATGGTTGGCTCAAAAGAGCTCTGACTGTTTGCCAAATTAATCTGTTCGCTGCGTTACACGTATTTTCACATTCAATTTTGTCGCTGTCTGGTTTTCGGCGCGAGATACTAACATCATAAGTTGAGGCTGAAGTGTGTCATAGGTACTGGCTCTAGCAAGAAACTAAAAACATTCTATGTTGAGACTAGAGTTGTAGCGCACATTACATTCCACATTTAACTTTGTCTATGACTGGCTTTTGTGGCAAGAAACTGTGAAACTTGAGCTCAGAGGTTTCTGTGTGTGTTTCTGCGTGCGAGACGCACTCTCTGTGTTTCAGTGCGTTAAATATGAACATGGTGACAGTGGCGGTTGATGTGTGAATTGGAGGACACTAGTGCGAAGAAAATATTTTATGATCAAAGGTTGACGCCTGGACCTCGTGGATTAGTTCCGGGAGTGGTTTCCCAACCGGTAAATCGGACATGGCCCGGAGGTAACTAGGGTAGCAACCTTGGGAGTGGAACCCCTAAAAAGCTTGTTCATGGTGTGGCAACCCCCCTTTGGTTAGCTGAGGTGGCAACTTGGGAACTGAGGACTCCCGCATTAGCTACAGAATAACACTGAAACTGCTGTGTAATCACGGTTTTACATTTATTCTGGAATAGAACAAGAGGATATTTTGACATCTAAGGTTGAGTTCTATCATAGGTAAAAAGGTTGAATCACTCGCTTCAGTGGTAGAAATTGTTGATTGCTTTGTGCCTGTCCCCTGACGAGTGTGTAAAATTAAAATAAGAAAGAAAAGAAGAGAGAAAAGAGGGTAATTTAGAGCCACATAAAGATAGACAGGCGTAATTGGGTGCAATACTCTGTGGTGTAAAACAAAAAAAAGGTGAGAGGTAAGTAGTGGTGTGAAATATGTTGGGTTTTAAATCTGATGTGGAGAAATGGAGAAATAAAGGGAGAGTGGAGAATTATTTAGAAGCAGCGAGAGGAATGTGTTGTGAGACTGGCGCGCTGTAAAGCTGGGCGTGTTGCCTGCTTGTCTATTTAACAGTGATGAAAATGATATTAAATAAATCTCTTAGTGTGTTAATACAAGTGGCTACGGGCCTGGACCAACCCCCCACCACAAGCACAGCGGCCGAAGCAAAATTATAGTAATGGGAACCACACCCAGCACGAATCAGCAGCTGTGGAAAAGACAGCAGCGAGGAGAGAATTAGAGGAGAAATTAAGAGAAGCTGTAACACATAAAATTGGGTTGAAATTTGGGGCCAACGGACTTGTGGAGTTTGGGAAGGCGTCCGGAGCATCGCAACAAAAGGTGAAACAAAAACACACACAAGCAGAGAAATTTTTAAGGAAACGCCTTGTTTGAAAAAAGAAAAAAAAAGCTAAGGCAGAGAGAGACTTTGCTGGATCTGCAGCTCCACTGAACACACATAAAATGAACCTGCCTACAAACGCACACACATGCAATGAAGAGCAGCTTACACTCATGAACACGTGAAGATTTTTCAGCAAGGTTGAAACAGGGAAACTTAACATACACTTGTTGTCAAATGGTGAAGTTTATCTACTACTAACAAATAAACTCTCTGGGTTGCAGGACAACAACTTAACTTCAAAGAAAATAAAGAGACTGGTCTGACCAACCAGTGATGAAACAACAAATTTAGTGGTTAAGAGTCAAATTGTGACATGTTTTCTGCTTATTGAACAACACAAGTGATTACTGACGGAAGGAAAATTCCCTTTTGTGAGTTTAAACATGATCTTAAGAATTTAAACATGTACCTGTGTTGTCCTGTCAACTTGGTGGGCTATGAGTGATTATATAGTGAGAAAAAAAAGGGGGGGGAGAGAAGGCTGACACAGGGCCTGGCCCGGTGTTTCTCCCCTCTCTTAATAACACAGTCAACACAACATCATTTTCCTGTTCGTCCATTCTGGTCTGTTTTTTGTTTTTCTTTTTTCTTTTTATGCCCCATTACAGGCTGCTGGAAGCCAAGGCTGACCTGGACTCCTGCTCTCCCCTCTACCATCTTTGACGTGACCCTGACCAAACGCTGCGGGAGCTGGACCCACAACAACAATCTGAAAATGTCAACAGTGCTGCAGGAAAAAGATCTCATGCAGCGGAGACGGAGAGCGCTAAATCCAAGGCCCGTTTCACTACACGGGGGAAAATTCCCAGACAGCTTCAGCTGACAGAGCTGTGATGAGACGCCCATTAAGCCCGGATGAAAAGTGAGGCCGAGCAACATAATGCTGACCTTAACAACTCTGCATTTTATTATTTATTTTTTTTCCTGTCCCGTTTGGCTCTTTTGCCATCAGAATTATTGTCTAAAGGCGAAGAAAGATGCCCAACGGATTTACTTTACCAAATGGACCATCCCAGCCTTGCCGTAATGGTCATTTGATTCACCTTTTATTGTTTATTTTATTTTATTTTCACTTGCTAAATAGGACGATGAGGACAGACTTGACTGGGAAAAGAAAGGGGAGAAAGAAAGAGGGAAAGTAAAAAGAGCGGAGAAGAGGGACGGGGATAAAGGGCAAAAAACAAAAACCAACAAAATAAGCAGACAAAAAATACATATATCAATCACCTGGATCACCTGTTGAGAAAGAAAAAAGAAAACAAGCAGAAGAAAAAGAGAGCAATAGAATAAAGAGCAATAGTGTGGGTGATTGTGGTGGAGCGGGAAGAGGGAGGCAGCTGGAGATGGGGAGGGAAGGAAGGGAGGGAGGGGCAAGTGACCCCTCCCTGGGGCCAGCTCCCCCGCTGGGGTCAGCGGGGGAGCAGTGATGGACCAACACGGATGATCGGGCAGCAGAAAAAAGGGCGTGACCGAGACAGAAGGAGCTACTGAGGTCAAAAGCCACCTCAGAACGGACAAAACACAGAAGAAGACACCAGAACAGGAAAGTGATGAACACACACACTCATCTACACACACAAATACATGTGCACTCGTTGATTGAGTGAGAAATGACACACACACCTAAGTCGAAATGCTGATTCACTGAGAAGTGATCCACACACACATGTACACGCTTGTGCAATGAAGAGTGATGCACACACATGCTGATGCAATGAAGAATGCTTTGCTAACAAATGCTTATGCTGATATGCAAAATGCTGCACACAAACATCAAAATACAGAATTTGTTATAAGAAGCCATTGATTGCTTATTGGTTAAATGCGTTTTATGTCACACAGAGGGCATTTATGTAGATTTAAGGAACAAGGTCTAGAGCAGTTTGGTTATGAAAACAATGTCTGTGCGTGATGTCTGTTTATGGCTCAAGGCCTCCACTGAATTGTTTACTGTGCTTCACACAGCCAGATGAGGAGCAGTGGTACAGAGTGAAAATGATGAACTAACGGTGTGAGTTTTATTTCGGAGCGCCACATTTTCTGTGATTGAGATTTAATTCAAGGAGAACCAAAAGGTGCTACGGTACCTGAGGTTCTCATTCCCACACAATATTGTCCCGGGAGGAAGAAAAACTTTCCTGTGAATTTCTGGTTGATTTTGGGGTTTTGCTTAGCACTAGGTTGATTTTATCAGTGAGGTTTGGATTGTGTTCTTTCTCTAAGAGAGAGAAAGATGGTTTTATGTTTGGACATGTCTGCAACGGGCCCCAGTATTTGTTACTTTATTAGTATTTTATTGGGTACGTTTGTTTTTGCTTTTGTTGCAGTGCACGGAAATAAGAAAATCTGAGAGGTGTGATCCACCGGTGGTGATATTTTGATATTTTGTGAGTTCATGATTTAAGAATCAGCTCTTTAAACCAGGCCTGGAAGATTGAAATTTAAAGCGCTATAAAATATTCAAACTGAAAACAGTCGCAAAGTATTTTTCTCCATGATTATAATGGGCTCTGGAGAAATTCACTTATATGGGACACTGGTCGAATGAGAAGTCCTGAAGCCTAAAAGGATTGCAGCGAGTCAATCCAGTCCAAAAAACAAGGAACTGTTTTCCTTTAAAATGATGACGTCATCTTGCTGGTGATGGAGCCTCGAATAGGCTGCGCGTGAGACTCCATTATCAGCAATATCTGGTATGAATGTGTGTGGATGTATGCATGGGACTGGACTGTGACGGACTGACGACTAAAAGTTTTAACTGACTTGATACTGAGACAAAAACGGTGCCGACTTTAGGATTAGTAGATGTCCACAAACACGTCACCCAGCCTGTAGAAGAAGGGTGGATGTTTTGTCTTGCTTTGTTTTGTTTTTGCAGGAGCAGAAGGATGACAGAGACTAAAGAGCTGTAGCTTCACATGAGTGTGAGCTGCAGACTGAACCCTTTGGTTGCTAATTTTGAGTTTCTGATGTTTGCATTAAGAAAAGTGTGTTTTAGTAGCTGTGTTTCAATTAATGTATCACATTATATTGTTGGGAAGTGTCAAATGTTACAGTGGAGAAAACGTTTGATATCACTCATGACTGGAATATGTTACTATTAACCATAGCAGGCCACTGTAAAAAGTCAAGTAAACTGTATAGAGGAAAATAGCCAAAAACTTTAACAATATCTATGAATAACAGGGGAATGGAAGACTTGTCACATTCAAAATAGAGTTATGTAATAACACTGGTCCACGTGATTTAGGTTCTCCATTGAAATAGTCAATAATTCAGAAAAGTAGAGATAGAACCGACAGGGGCATGTGATAGGAGGTGGTGCTGCACAAGAACAAGAGCAAAATAAAGAAAAATTATTGTGTTTAGTTTTGATAAATTCAAATTAAAATGTACCATTACACTCAGAGGATCGATATGAAATTCAATATATGCTAATTTTGTATGAAGCACATGACTGATAACTGTCCTGTCCTGAGCTTTTGTTTTTTCAGCACCCACTTGACTACACCAACAGTTTTTCACACCTAAGGAGGGTAATTGCAAATATTCGAGGGAGGAATATCACCAAAAGTGGGAAAGGTAAGCCCCGATGGGGGTGATAACACCATGAATTTTACTTATGGTCAAATTCTTAAAATTGGACACCGAACATAAAAATTCTCCGAAAATTTAGAGACAGAAAGGAGATCTAGATAAACATAATGTAGCAAGCCACATAAGGATGGAGCGTTGGAATCTATAATATGGGGAAACTACACTCAGTAAAAAGCTGACCATGTTGATTATGTTTATTCCAGTGTGCAAAGGTTGGCTAATCTGACCGGGGAATGCAATAAACAGGATTGTCGGAACAATCGGCGTTAAAGTCACCTTTGACAGTCCAGACTGGGATGGCGTTGGACATCCACAGGGTGGAGAAAGGGTTGGTGTGACCAAGGTGTGGTTCGGTTTGTTGTAGCAAGTGAGTGGTTGACTAAAGCATGCATAAAATAAAAGCTATCATTTTGTTATTGATTGGTAATAGATTGATAATTGGCCACATTCACAGCTGTATTGACTTGTTGTGGATGCAGTCTACTTCATGTTCACGCACTCTAATTAACAGATTGAAAATAGTGACATTAAAGGAAGAGTATGCAGCGCCACACTAGCAGATGCCAGTGACGGTGGGGCTCAGTGATGAATCAGGTGAGCTGGATTCATGGCTGAATCAAGACATAGATTCCCCTGCTGTGGTCAGTGAGGGAAAAACAGGGGGAAAAAAGAAAAAACAGCGTTTCAAATGTGAAGTTCATATTATTACAGGTTTTGTTTCTAGGCAGTTCTGTGGACGCAGGTTCTGGGCGGAGCCAGGAGTTTAACAGATTTAACATAATAACTAAACTGATTTCCTTCCCTAACACAGGATGAAAAGACTGGGGCAACGATACTCAAGAGAAGAATTTCTGATACTTTCTGAGATATGATGTCACTAATCTTTTCTTTTCATTTCTAGCTCCGGTGAATTGACACATGGGAGTGTGTCAAAAAGGGGGAAGTTGAGTTTTAACATCAAACAAGGGTTATATGAACATTTTATGACTTTATTTGTGTGTTTAATAATTTAGGTATGGTAAAACTTAAGCTTGTAATGACCCAAAAGTTCCCAGACTTTTTCTAGAGAACCAGCGAGAAGCATTATTTTCATGTTTAAGCATTAATGATTGAAATAAATTGAATAGTGTTTAGAAGATAAAATGCCTGTGTTCACGAGAAGCTGAGTATCACACTGGAAAGGAAACCGTGGAACGGCAGGCTGAATGAAACATATGCTTTTTGTGAAAAGGGGGGGCAAATGTTAGAATTAAAAATGGCTAATTTGTTTTTGATTTCTTTTACTAAACTAAGTGGTTATAATCATTTTCATACACACATTGCAAATGTGCTCGTACGAGGTCACAGATATACGAGGATCCTTTGCAGCAGAGATAGACGTGGAGACTGCCGAGACACCAACTGGGGCCAAGGGTCATGCAGTTTGGGCTCCAGCTAGTCACCTCAAGAGGATGGATCCCATAAACACAGCAGTAACCATGAAGGCGTTGGCGAAAAACCAGGAACACCAGACCAACGAGGTTCAAGAGGCTCTTGGTAAAAAGGGGGACATGGCTGTGACCCCAGAATACACAGATCTTTGTTTGAAATCGGGGCAGAATAATCCCCTGATCTGTGCAATGACTGAAGGGTGGTCTAACCCCAGAGGTCGAAGAAAGAAGAGCAGAGGATTACCCGACTGGAAGACACTGATAGCTGCAGCAATAAAGTAAAGGTTAAAAGCTCCTCGGACAGAGGTTCTAGTCTGAGTACGTCTGAAGGGTATAAGGTAGCACCAAAATGGGGGTGGGAAACTGGAGCACCAAAATAAAGTTGTGGGAGAACTGGAGAGCGATGGGAGTGTCATCTGTAACTACTGTTGTTGTAATCATAGTTTTTCTTGCATCTGAATTGCGCAAACACAGAGGTCATCCCACATATGGTCCACCCGTTAAAGGGGGACAGAGGGCCTCAGGGGTAAGAAGAAATGAACCCTGCAACACTGGATTGCAAGGTGTAAGTGATCTCTTTAAAAAGAGATCAAAGGGGGAATTGTGAGATTATTATATTATCTTATGCCATGTTATACCCCTGATTAAAGATTGTGAAATTATTATGTAGTTTTAGTTTGCATTATTCTCCTGACTTAGAAGAAGGTGATAACTATTACATTTATTAAACTGATTTGCATTACATTAGACTGCTGATTTATTGTGAATGGATGATATTGTTTATGATGCATTATACTGCTGAGTTAAAAGAATGTGAGAATCATTAGATTTATTAGATAGGTTTGTATTATCCTATACCAGGGGTGCCCAATCCCGGTCCTCGAGAGCTACCGTCCTGCAGCTTTTAGATGCATCCTTGTTCCAACACACCTGAATCAAATGAATGGCTTGTTATCAGGCCTTTGCCAAACATGATGGCATGCTGAAGAGATCAAACCATTTGATTCAGCTGTGTTGGAGTAGGGATGCATCTAAAAGCTGCAGGATAGTAGCTCTCGAGGACCGGGATTGGGCAGGCCTGTCCTATACTGTTGATTTACTGTGAATGAGTTACCGCTGATTTATGAAGAGAATATTGTGTGCAGAGAGTCAGGGCCTTGCTTTTCTGATAGTAGAGAGGACAGAGCACATTCTACAGGAGCCACACCCTCACCTTTGTTGGAAGCAGAAAAACAGGGAGCCAAGGCCATAACTCAGGCTCACTGAGAGTTAGAAAGTATGTGGATGTTTAGGTTTTTATGACTAGGTGGGGGCCATCAGAGGCTATAAGAGTTTGAGTAACCCTCCACCATTTTGAGATTTGCTGTGACCCTCTTCATGCATATCTCCCCATCCGGACAGTTGGTGCGCAGAAGTGTTGTTTGGAATAATGAGAATTGTATGGAATAAAATGATTGTTGATTGAGCATTTATACACCAAGTGTTGTCCTTCTTTCAGCCCAAAGATCAAAAGAACTGAAGAATTTAACAATGGCTACCAATACATCCAATGTATTGGTTTGAAAATGATAGCCACCAAATTAAAATTGAATTTTATGTTTTGAAAATGAATTAATTTGCTTTCAAACTTTATTTTGAATAATTTCAAATTCACTTCTCACCATTTAGTTTCAGTTCTAAAATTCAGTTTTTTGGGACTTGCATGCGGTTCCTGCGAGAAAGGCGCACAGTAAATGAGCTGCAATTGAAAGATTAATACATTGTACCTGCAGACTCAGAGTGTTACTGAGCAGACCTATAGCATCTTGAGCTGTGATGGGGCACAGATTAAATGTTCAGAAGTCATTCGTCATGTCATATGACCAGGGGATAAACTCTCAGGTTGGTAATAAATGTTTTACCTGTATAACAAAAAGCATCGTTTAAACAAATGATGGTTTGTCAAGGGTGTGAAGCCCAAGTCTCCAATTCAGCAATCCTGGCCTCCAGAGCTGCTAATTGGCTACATTTATTACTACATTTTACATCAGATAAAAACTTTGGTTGTAAGATTCAGATAATTATTTAATAAAAGCGATACATTTTAAATGAGAATAAGAAAGAAAAGTATTTCCTTGTGCCCCCGTCTCCCTGTTAATGCCCTACCTGCCCCCCTGGCAAC